>NW_017675915.1:14165-40897 GCF_001879085.1 Nicotiana attenuata | reverse complement strand
CACAATACATCAATTGGTTTTTATACATATTTAAACCTATAGTGCAATTTTAAGATTATTTACCACTTTTAGTTTATTTTGTTTTTACGAAAGTGAACGCCGTTTAAGAGCGTGTTTTTGGATCACGTCACATGAAATGCACCCGGATCCTCGACACCTCTTATTCAACGTTTTGGGATTTGGATTTGGGTGGCATGAAATGCACCACCAGAGTTTAGAAAGTAATATTATTAAAAGCGCGCCTAAAGTGGCTAGCGTCTTATTAACTTTGCGAGGGCCATGAAAAAATTCGCTAAATGGCACACCTCAATTCTAAGATTGAGATGTTAATTAAGCAAATTGGAAAATTCAAAGGCCCTTTCTTTTACAAGAGTACAAGGGTGTATATCCCGTAACTAAAAAAACAAACGATCAAATACAATAAATATCACGCTAAGCTAATTAACAAATGAAACATATCACATTCTGCCAAATACTTGTAGTCACCAAGATTTTAATCAAACCGCATCAACCATTTGTACTTAATGAAAGCAACAAATCAGAGGGAAAACAAGACTCATTTTAAATTGAGAAAATGTATCCAAGAGGATTACATCAAGCCAGTGTACACACAGCAATCGATCAACTGAACAGGACATAGTTGATTAACGAGGCTATCAGACAAAAGCATGGCAATCAAGAAAAATGGGCAAACGAGAGGAAAGAAATGAACCTCAATATAACTGAGAAAAACAATATTGCTTTGAGCTCAAAATGTAACGAGCCATGGAAAACTCGACTCGGCAATTTCAACTCGACGGCATCACAAAGTCTCAACCAAACTCCATATTTACAACAGAAATCTCACAAGCAAATTCCATATAAATCCTTTTAAAATAAAATCTCTTAAGCAAATTCCTTATAAATCTCACAAGCAAATTTCTTAAATTCTGATTGTGTACACGCACAAATGGGATGCTAGTGACAAAAAAAAAACAAATTGAGCTCAAACAGACTCAAGTAGCGACACAAATGGACGAGCTACCAGAGATTCAATGAAGACATGGACAGAGATTCAAACAATTCGCTCGTCTTTCATCTAAGAGATTTCGACAGGAGGAATCAATGAACACGCAATTAACACAAAACATAAACACGAATCAGAGGGAAATTAAACATAATCTTCGAAACAACTGCTTATTTAATCCATTTTTTTAACGACCCCTATACAACACGATTCCACTTCAAATAAGTTTAAATGACGAGAGAAGATATGAGAGATAAACCTGTGAAGTCGAAATCTGTAACCGTGAAGGATTCAACGAAAAACTCGACTTCAATTCCGAAAATTTCTAACGAGATACAGCACATGAATCGAACGGAGAACTTCAGACCAGAACTCAAATCGGCACCGAAACGACGACCTCAAACCGTTTCTAACATCTCGGCTCCAAATCTGTTTTGTGTTTCAGCGATGAATTGTGTTGTGTTTGTGAAGAAAATGACAGGCAGTGAGGAGTCCTTCGTTTCTGCTCAATTGTGGCTGTTATTTCCAGCTGGGTCTCCTAATTGAAGAAGAATATGTAAGACGATGGGGGTGGGGGTCCTCGTTTTTGAGAATTGCGGCTCCACTCTTTTTCTTCTCCGAGTATAGGCGTTATTTGTTGTATATATGGTGTGTTTGTGGTGTAGGTAGTATTATATAGGGTAGGGATTAGGTTAGGGGTATGGGCCTAGGAACTATGGGCTATGTATTTTGGGCCAAAGACTAAAAATGGACTATAAGATTTATAAAAATCGGGATAAACCAACCTAAAACAATTCTTCTTCTCAAAATTATGTATAATTATAATATAAAAATATAAAATTAATTTAATTAATTGAACTATAACTATAAAACATAAAACTATTTTTTTTTTTGTGTGTTTTCAAGATTATAAAATAAAGATAGGGTACTATTTTGTAATTTTTTTTTTAATAGATTGGAAAATGCACTAAAAATGACTATAAATATTAATAACCTTATTTTTTGAATTTTTATATTTCTTGTAATAAAATAAAGTAAAAATTAGTTGAAATGGCGATATTAGACCTAAACTAAATATTTACATGCTAAAATGGGTAAAATTTCGGGGAGGGTCAAAAATCACATGTCAACACGGATGAATCAGATTTAAACGATTGCTCCTACAGGCATGAATTCTAAGCGTTATTGATTTTAAAACGGTTATGTAAGTGCAGGAATCCTATGAGCATGGTATCTAGGATGCAGTTTATTATTCTTTAACCTGTGGATTGTTTGCCTAATGACATGTGTATGTGCAGAAGTGCAGAAAACTTATAATCATGATTTCTATATGCAGAAGTGCAGAAACTTATAGACATGATTTCTAATGAAATACATAACTTATAGACAGGATTTCTAATGCGGTAATGAAGCAACTTATAGGCAGGATTTCTATATGTGGATGCATAAACTTATAGGCAGGATTTCTATATGTAGATGCATAAGCGAAAAACAGGCTGTGATTGTAGAAATAAATACCTAAAGCATGATGTCTACCCACATGCATAACATATGTGACCCTCCCCTTTTCACTATACACCCCCATAAGTTATTATAAATTATTACAACCCAAATGAATCAAGAAAAATAAAAAATTACATCAGAAATTAAAGTTCCAACCAAGGAGAGCCTAATTCAGACTCCTAGTCTGAAACATGAGATAAACCAACTTCCAAAGATCAGATTTCCAAAGCCTTTCTCATCCTTTGGGTGTGTCAAAGTTCCAAGGAGCTTCATGAACTCCAGGCAGTGCTCACACCCAATTACATTTGCAGGATCAGATTAAAGTGCAGTGTGGAAGGGCCAGCCCTCAAATGTCCAAGTTCAGAGGGAACTCAAGGTCCCCAAGGCAAGGCTCATAGGAGGGGAGAAGAACTTAGAATCTAAGAATAAGTGTAAGTGCAATAGAGGGGAAATTAGGGAAAGCCATGACAAAACTAGTGGTCATGCCCAACAATTAGGATGCTGGCACACCCCTGACCAGCCTGTCAGCTTGAGTTTGGGAGTTAGGACCTATTGAAGGTCAGGTTCAGACCTAGGCAGCAATTTGGATGCTCCCAGGCCATTAACTTTAACTCAGCACACATAGGGGAATGGGGGTATGGGGATTTTATAGCAAGCAGTAAACATAAAAGAAAAAACATGCTTAATACAGAGTATAAACAACAAAGTAAACCAGAACATGGCAACTGTAAAGCAAACACATAGGGAAGGAGCTAAATTTAAATTGGGACATACCAGTTTTAGGGAAAACAGGTAAGTAAAACAGCATCCTTGAAAAGCCAAATTGCAAAGCAGTACAAAAAGTCTCAGCAGAGAGTAGAGAGTTCGAAAAAGGTATTGTGATTGGAAATTCAAAGTTCTAGAGTTGTAGAGTTTTCAAAGCTTAAAACTAAAAGCCTGTGTCAATGCAGAAGGGTCGAGCCCTTTTTATAGTGTAGCAAATAAGCAAGAAAAAGGTAAGGAAATATCATTGTGATCAGTCTCCCTTTAGTTAAGGGATTCTAATTTCAAATGGGCAAAACAATTATGGAAAGGGATTTTAAAAAAATATTTTTCTAGTAGTATAATAAAGGTTAAGTACAGAGAAGCTATTTAAGGCAACAAACCAATAGTACACGATTTGTAAAAAAGGTAAAGGGAATCAAACGGTAAAAATTAAAAATTTAGACCTTTACTCGAATGAATCAAGTCAAGAAAAAGGGGTAAAGAAAGGTTCAATTAAGGAAAACCAGTAACAATCAAGTGAACACAATTAAAGGAATCCGGAATCAATCAGTAGTTGGCAAAGCCTTTTTTGAAAGAAGAGTTCTCATATATAAACACACAAACATGTAAATCAAGAAGAGACTGTCAAGTTATTTGAAAGAGAATTTTAATCAAAGAGAAGTCCAGAAACATGGGCAAAAGATACAGGTTCGACCTGCAGACTCATAGTGAGTCTGAGAGTCCAGGGTCCCAATGTGGAACCCTGACTCGAACACAAAACATAAATTGTCAAAAGGAAAACCCCAAATCCTAGGGTTTCACGATTGACTCAGACATGGAGGTGAGAAAATAAGCCATTTGTTTCAGAGTCTCAACACAACAGATATGAGAGCATGCTTGAACGACAAAGGAAGAAAAAATTATGAAGAACATTCTTGAGGAAACTCAGAACCTAAACGCGTTCAGAAGAAGGAAATAATACAACTTGAACACAAGTAGGTGAAGCATGTAAGGACATAAACAGAGTCACAAAATCAAATAACTTTAACGGTAGGCACATATAACAGAAGAGTAGTGAAAACATAGCAGAGATTAACAGGAGTAGAAAAGAAGAGGTAAAAGACAATACATGCATAAAAAAATCATACGAACAAGGCATAAAAAAACACACATAAAGCAAAGAAGAAAAAGAATCAGAAAGATTTTTTCAAAAATCCTTGCAGAAACCCTAAAAATCAGAGAGGAACTATTTTTTGACAATACTTTTGGGGAAAACACTCTAGATGGCAAGAAAAGCATAGACATAGTACAGATCTAAACAAATAACGGTGAAAGAACCTCGAATGGTTTAGGGTTTCGGAGAAACCCTAGAAATGAGAAAGGCTTGGAGACAGGTCCGATCTTGAGTCGGAGAGGTCAAGAATCAGGCTCCTGAGTCTCGAATGTGCCGGAGCATGGCCGGAGAAGCCATGGAATCAAAGGTCGGAGAAGATCGGAGGGAGAGACATCGAAGTCATCTTTCCAGACCTTGAACACCCAAGGTCTAATGGTGGAGAGGGTGGGTAGAGCCCATCCATGGCCTGGGAAGCCATGGATTCCGGTGAAAGAAGGTGGGAGGAGGCTAGGGTTTCGGAGAGTTGTTGAGAGGATTTGAGAGTGTTGTGGGGTTTCAGGGCGGCGGGTCCGGTGAGAATGAGGGGGATTAGGGTAGGTTGTTAGGTTAATTAAGGAAGGGTGAATTCTGACCGTTGATCTCGAGTGATCAACGATCCAGATTTAAGTGGGTAGGTGTGGAACGGGTTGGGTCGTTTGGTATTGGGTCGTGGGTTGGGTCCAAATCGGAACTGGGCTAGTTTAATTGGGCAGAATTGGGTCGATTAGGGGCTAAAACTGAAACAAAAAATGGGGTTGTAATTGAAATGGAAATGGGGCTAAACGTTAAATAGCCAGTTTCACCCTTTTATTTATAAAAAATAGTAAAAAAAGATTTTAAAAACTAATTAATAATACTGAAACAATTAATAATGTATAAACGTTAATTTAAAAATATTGGACCCAATTTTATAATTATAAATGCTATTAATGCTACAATAGGCTAAAATTGCAATTGCATGTAATTTAGCTTAGAAAATGCCAAATAAATTTGTAAAAAATTTACAAAAATCACCTTAAATATATTTTGATATATAAATATGAGAATAAAATAGGTTATTAACCAATATTGATAGTTTTGAGAATAATTACTAATTTTGTATTGCTAAAATGGACAATAGATTAATTTTAAAAATCTTAAAAAGTTTGGAAAACCACCAAAACACTTAGGTATGCTTATGTATGCATATATATGCTATTTTGAAAGTATTTTGTGTATAAAAATTATATAGGGAAAAATTAGGTTTCAACACTACCTAATCAACAAAATAGAACCATCATCAATACTACAAAGCATCTATTACCATTACTAAGTCTCAATCCTAAACTATGTGGGATCCAAAAATGTCAATTCTCAATATCCATTTTGCTTCATTACTGACATTTATACAAACACCAGCATTACATATGCTAATCAACAGAAACATAGCAACATACTTGAAGGTCTAATAGAAGGGACATTTGGATTTCCTCTACTTTGGCAGCAATGGAAGGACAAGCAACAACAACAAGCTCACTCATCCATGGCTTATCCTTTTGAAAACACACTCCAGAAATAAACCTATCAAAATAATTAACAGCTAAAATAGCAGTCAAAGCAGTGAAACCATAGTGTGCACGGGCAAAATCGAGGGCAATGTTTCCCCTGATTCCCCGATAAGGAAACAAGAGGGAAGCATGGTTCTACACCACTGCAAGCGAGGCCGAGGGACTCCTCGTATAGGTACCCGGGAGGAGTGAACGATGTATTTGGGATTGGGCATGGTAAAATAACGAACCCGGACCAAGTAGGGTTACGATACCACAGGAAAAAGAGGAACGATTAGGCATGACAAGTAGGGAGCCGTAATATCCGCCCTCAACCGGATATTACAGCGCGAATCCCGGCCGATATCAACTGCGGATCGGCATTTACCGGAAAAGAAGATTTTTACCTTATTAGACTTGTATTAGGACTGCAATTCCCCTACTATATAAAGGGGAGAGTTACTTTTATTTTAACATATTGTTGACACGCAAATCAAAGCAATAAAAGTTCATTTTTGTCTTCTTGCTATTATTCAAAGTGTTCTTTAGTTATTCTTTTTTTTTTACTCGCAACCGAGCTTATATCGAGGGTCCGATCGAGGTCGAAATTCAATGTTCAACTCAAGATTAGGCTTGATCATCACATTAAAATTGGTTTGATCTTCATTTTATCTTTAACTTAATTACTTGCTATTCTCGGATCATTCATATTGAATTAAATCGCATATCCTTTAAACCGCGTACAAATTTAATTGTTACTCATTTTTTAGGGTAAACAGTTTGGCGCCCACCTGGGGCTAAGGATAATAATGGTTATTTAATACGAATCTCCATAACATGCCTTATTTTACGCTTGTTCTTTGATGTTTTGATTCCAGATAAGCCTAAGGATGTCAAATTCTCAGTCTACTCACTTGAACGTGGACGTTGAGTCAGGCTATCACAGTGAGAACAATAACGTGATACCTAGCAATGACGTGCCCCCAGTTGATCCCAATAGTGTCCTAGCAGTCGACCCGATTGATGCTAACTCACAGGTTGACATCAACATCAATCTACCGACTGATACGGAAGATAGCATTTGCGCGGGGCCCCGACTAGTGGCTCGACAGGCATCCGAATGTGAAGGTGATATGGTGAGCTGGCGGTTGATTTTGGAAATGTTGTAGGCTCAGCAAGAGGCGATGGCGTAGTTACAGAACCAGAGCCACGCCCCTAACAGGGCCGAGCCCGAGCAGTCACAGGAAAATACTCAAAGAGACGAATAAGTTGCCAGTAAACTGGGTGAATTTGGGCCCGGGAAAACTTCTGAGGTAATGCAGATGCTTGAAGCGTTAACAAAACGGGTGGAGTCTTGCGAGAAAAAGATAGAGACCAATGAAAAGAAGGTAGAAACTTATAACTTCCAGGGCCGATTTTGATCCCGGGAGGGCCACCGATATTGAAGGGGCCGGACTCTAAAAAGTTTATTCAGAAGTGTTTCCCCCTAGTGCAACACATAAGTCGATCCCGAAGAGGTTTCGAATGCCCGACACTCCCAAGTATAATTGGACCACGGATCCAAATTAGCATGTGACCTCCTATACATGCGCAATCAAAGGGAATGACCTGGAAGACGATGAAATAGATTCGGTGTTGCTGAAAATTTTTTAGGAAAACTTATCCAAGGGAGAAATGATACGGTATCACAGCTTACCTCCGAATTCTATTGACTTGTTTGCTATTCTTGTGGATGATTTCATAAAGGCCCATGCCAGGGCCATCGAGGCCGATAAGTCAGTCCTTTTCAAGGTCAAGTAGAGGGATAAGGAGATGCTCAGGGAGTACCCAGCGGTCACTTGGGTCGATGTCCACAACAGGTATCAATCAAAGATTAGAGTCGAGGACGACCAACTCGGGGCCCCTTCGGGGTCTGTTTACCCCATTCAAACATATGACAGGTCTAAGAGAGTCATCGAGGGGTTGTAGCTGAGATTGCTTTCCGGCCTATCCTTTTTTTCTTTGCCAAATTTTTCTCTAATCTTTTTGAAGTGCTATATGTTGGCGTATTTATTTTCAAAAGGATTTTAGGGTGTTTGGCGCATAGGGCAAGGGATCAGAAAGGGAAAGGGCACAAATTCTGCCAAAATTCAATTCCTTATTTTATTACTTTATTACTACATTAATAAAGGAGAATAGAGGAGCTTCCGGTAAATGTGAATTGACCAAAAAACCATGATATTTTAGTTTATTCCTTTATTTGCCCCTATGCGTATCTAGCGACTTGTTCGTAACTAAGCTAGCGTTTGGCCATAGATCCCAAATTTGTTTTAAAAAATCTGATTTGGGTGAAGTTTGGTTTGAAGATGAAAATGTGTTTGGACATACGTTTTCAAAACATATTTTTCAACTTTATTTTGGAAAAACATGTATATAATTCCAAGTTTTGGGATTTTGCCCCAAAATCAGCTCAATAGCTGATTTTGGGATTTGAAATTTGGAATTTGGGATTTGGCCAAAATATGGGCAAAATTTATGGCCAAACATGAGTTTTGAAAATAAATTCCAAATTTATTTTGGCCAAACGGGGCCTAAAATGAAGTCTGAGGACTTTAAATGCCTAACAATATATGGTGTTAGAGTCACGTACAAATATTTACCTAAGAAACAACTGACATGTTATGTAAGGCTTATTGAATTGACATATGTGGAAGTTGTGGGCCCACAACATTACTCTCTCATCTGCTACATCTTTAGGGGCCCATTAAACTCATTGTTCCACCTCAGCATTTGTTCCAGTTACTAACAAGTCTCATGTTGTCCTGCTTAATAGCCTGTTTGGCCATGCTGCAAAAATCAGCTTACTTTGAGAAGTGCTTTTTCTCAAAAGTACTTTTGGTGAGAAGCAGTTTGTGTTTGGCTAATTAATTTGAAGAGTACTTCTGAACAACAATTAGTGTTTGGCCAAACTTTTAAAAGTGCTTCTCAATAAAGTATTTTTGGAGAGAAACTACTTTTTTTTGCTTCTCCAAAACTGCTTCTGCTTCTCCTCAAAAGCACTTTTTCTTCTTCCAAAAGCTTGGCAAAACAATTCAACTTTGAAAAAAAGGTGCTTCTAGGATTGGAGAAGCTTGGCCAAACAGGCTATAAAACATAGTCATACTAATACGCTACCAAAACTAAATTGGAAAATTCAATAATGTGTCTCTTGTCTGCGTTGAAAGAGGGTTAATTTCTTACTCCCTCAGTTTCAATTTAGATGAGGTAGTTTGACTCGGCACAGAGTTTAAGAAATAAAAAAAGAATTTTGAAACTTGTGATTTTAAAAGCTTAAAGGATAAAAGCTTTGTGGGGCTATGGCATTCGTGTGGTTATAAAAACTTCTCATTAAGGGTAAAATGGGTAAAATAAAGAGTTTAAAGTTGAATTATTTCCAAAGTTAGAAATGTGTCATTTATTTTGAAACAGACTAAAAAAGAAAGTAATTCATCTAATTTGAAACGGATGGAGTATTAAATTTGCTTATCATTTTAATTGTTGAAGAAGATTTATAGAAACCAAAACAAACTTAGATACAGTATAAGTGTAACGACCCGATCGGTCGTTTTGAGTATTTGCACTTTGCTCGGTGGTTTGAGGGCATGAGTAGCTCCTTACAATGTATTACGACTTGTGTGTATCGGTAGTTTAGGTTTACGGTTGATTCGAAATTAGTTTGGAAGAATGAATTTTATGTTTGAAGCTTTAAGTTGGAAGAGTTGACCGAGTTTGACTTTTGTGTATTTGACCCCGGACTAGAGTTTTTATGATTCCGTTAGGTCCAGATGGTGATTTAGGACTCGAGCGTATCCCAGATTTGCATTTCTGCTCAAGGCATCTACAACTACATTTGCCTTGCCCGGATGGTTAAAGATGGTAATATCATAGTCCTTCAGTTACTCAAGCCACCTATGCTGCCTCAAATTAAGATCCCTCTACTTAAACAAATGCTTCAAGCTACAATGATTGGTGTAAACTTCACAGGACACCCCATAAAGATAATGCCTTCAAATCTTGAGAGAATGAACTATCGCGGCCAACTCCAAATCATGTAAGGGGTAATTCTTCTCGTGGGGCTTTAGCTGACCTGAAGCATATGTGATTACTCGCCCCTCCTGCATCAATACACAACCCATGCCAATGCGTGAAACGTCACAATACACAATGTACATCCCTGAACCAGAAGGCAACACTAACACCAGTGTTGTAGTTAATGCAGTCTTGAGCTTCTAAAAGCTCACCTCGCAATGGAGCATCGGAAGGGAGCACCCTTCTAGGTCAATCTAGTCAAAGGTGCCGTAATAGATGAGAAACTCTCCATGAACTGACGATAATAACCTGATAACCCCAAGAAACTCTTGATCTCGATTGATGTGGTAGGACGAGACCAACTATGAACTGACTCAATCTTCTTGGGATTCACCGTAATACCCTCACCTGATACAAAATGTCCCAAGAATGCCAAAAAATCCAACCAGAACTCGCACTTGGAAAACTTAGCATAAAGCTTTTGCTCCCGCAAGGTCTGAAGCACAACTCTCAAATGTTGCTCGTTCTCCTCCATACTACGCGAGTAGATCAATATGTCATCAATAAAGACAATGACAAATGAGTCAATATATTCCCTGAACACTTGGTTCACCAAATCCATAAACGCCAACGGGGCGTTGGTCAAGCCGAAAGACATCACTAGGAACTCGTAGTGGCCATATCTAGTCCGGAAAGCCGTCTTCGGAACATCTGAAGCAAGAATCTTCAGCTGATAATGCCCATATCTCAAGTAGATCTTAGAGAACACCCTGGCATCCTGCAACTAGTCAAATAAATCATCAATATGTGATAACGGGTACTTGTTCTTAATGGTAACTTTATTCAACTGGCGGTAATAAATGCACATCCGCATACACCCATCCTTCTTTTTCCACAAACAACATTGGTGCACCCTAAGGCGACACACTCGTCCTGATGTACCCCTTCACTAGCAACTCCTCAAGCTGTTCCTTTAATTCTTTCAACTCTTTTTGATCCATGCGGTACAGTGGAATAGAGATAGGCTGGGTACCTGGCACTAAATCAATATTGAAATCGATATCACGATCTAGTGGCATACCTGGTAAATTAGAAGGAAACACATCGGACAACTACTGCACCACGGGTACTGAAACAATCGTGGGAGTCTTTGCAACAGTATCTTGAACATAAGCCATATAAGCCAAACAACTCTTCTCGACCATGTGTCGAGCCTTCAAGAATGATATTACCCGAATAGATGCAGTGATAGATGAACCCCTCTACTCCAATCTAGGTAACTCTATGATGGGTTTTACTTAACCTTATGCTTCTTGGGTTTTGATGATTTAACAAACTTGTTGTTAAGAACCAAATAGAGAATCTTGTCCCACCGAATACACAGTTCATGTAAACTGTTCAAAGGCTACCTCAGGCAGGACCACATGAAGGAACACAACAGGGACCTGTTGACATGGTCCCTTAGGGTTCTCCGACAAAAGTACAAGTCAGTGACTGTACATATTCAAGATAAAGAGAAACACAATAGGGTCCTGCTCCCTTGGGGTTCTCTGACAAAAGTATAGGCCAATGTGCACAGTTGGAACATAGCAGAAGAAAGTCCATCAAGCAACTGTTACAGAAGAGGAACACAACTAGGACCTGGTCCATTGACATGTCCTAAACCTGGTTCATTTGTATGTCCTGACAGAAGCACAAAATCCAGCTGGAACGCACCTGCCCAGAAGTGGATGTGCAGACAGTGCAGCAGTCACTTCCCACTAACAAGAAGTACACCAAGAGTTGACACCACTATCTAATTGTGTATCTTTTGTGATAAAACAACCTGGTGCAAGACACACCAGTTCTTGTGAGTTTCAGTGATACTGTCTCAAGAAGAAGAAGAAGCATCCATCCAGCATTGAAATCACCGGTGTGTCAAGAACAAGCAGACAACTCCACTAAGGATCAGTTTCTAAACGAAGTCTTATGTATATCCATAGTTGAGTTGTAATCTTGTTATCTGCTTTACATTGTACTTCCTATTTTGCTTTCTTAGAAGCACTGTTTTAGGAACAAACCAAATCCATAAACTTTTGAGTTTGCGTTATGACTAGGAATAGTCATAAGTTGAATCCTCTGTAACTAGTAGAGTTAGAGAGTGGCTTGTGGTGGTGCATCACAAGTCAGTTTGATGTCTTTGCAAAAGGGAATTTGCAAAGTGGCTTGTAATAGGTAGATTACAAGTTAGTTGAGTTTAAAGCCTGCTGGTGTAGGTCGTGGTTTTTTGATCCCCTTGTGTGGGATTTTTCCACGTAGAAAAACCTCTGGCCTCCTTTACATTCAGTCCTTACAGCTTTCAACGTATTAGTCTCATAGAGGACCAGGTACTCTATAGTTTGGTGGACTCACATAAGTCAACAATTGGTATCAGAGCAGGTTTCTCCTATCAGGCTAACACCTAGGAGGAATCCTCAATGGCTGCTCCACCAAGCTTTGAAGAAGGACAATCAACCTATAGACCTCCAGATTCAATGATCAATATTACGGCTGGTGGAAGACCAGGATGCATGATTTCATTATGGCAGGAGATTCAGAGCTATGGGACATTATATGTGATGGTCCACATGTTCCCATGAAGAAAATTGAAGAAACAGGGCATATGGTGTCGAAAGGAAGAAGAGAGTACAACGACATTGATAGAAAAGCTGTAGAAACTACCGTGCCAAGAAAATCTTGATGTGTGGCATAGGACCTGATGAGTACAACAGAGTCTCAGCTTGCGAAACTGCCAAGGAAATATGGGAGGCGAGGAACACAATCCAAGATTGACATGCTCACCACAGAATATGAACTCTTTAGGATGAAGGATGATGAATCTATACAAGATATGCACACTAGATTCACCTCCATCATAAATGAGCTTCACTCACTTGGAGATGTCATTCCCAGAAATAAGCTCGTAAGGAAAATCCTCAGCATCCTACCTGGGTCTTGGGAAAGTAAGGTAAATGCCATCATGGAAGCCAAAGATCTACAGACTCTGACCATGGATGAGTTGATTAGTAATCTGAAAACGTACGAGATGAAGAGAAAGAAGGACAATGAAAGAAGAGAGCCTAAGAAGGAGAAGAACCTGGTGCTTAAAGCTGAAAGAAGTGATTCAAGTGATGAAGATAGTGACATGGCCTATCTTACTAAGAGATTTCAAATAATGGTTCGAAGAAACGGTGGTATACCAAAGTGGGGCAGTTCAAGCAAAACAAAGAACAACGATCTTTGCCACGGATGTGGAAAGTCAGGGCATTTCGTCAAAGACTGCCCACTTGCAAACAGGAGCAGTACAAGCAGAATCCTGACAAGGCAAGAAAAAGGAACTGGTTCCCGAAAAAAGATTCAATCAAAAAAGTGTTGCAGACAATATCGTTAAGCAGGCCCTTGCTGCTTGGGGAGACACTCAAGTGAATCCGAAAGGGAATCAGATGCAAAAAACAGTTCCCTGTTGGCAGTGGAAACTAAAGTAACAAAGTACGACTCACTGTTCGCGCTGATGGCCCAGTCAGATGATGATGATGAAGACGATGAGGTAAGCTTCCGGGATGTTCCGAGAAATCTGAAATCCTATTCTTCCAAAAAGCTAAGGTCTTTATCAAATGTCTTAATTGATGCCTATAGCCTTATAAACGATAAGGAAACCCTCACAATAGAACTAGGAGAGGCAGAGCAATCTAGAGATGATCTAGTAGTATGTGTAGTAGACCGAGATAGGACCATAGCTAATCTTGAAAGAGAGAAGGAGGCCTTGAATGAAAAAATAACCAGTGTGGAAAATGAGAGAGACGACCTGATTGTAGTAGTTTTTGATCTAAAAGAAACAATAGAAGGCCTAAACAATGAGAAACACGCCTTAGAAGAAAAAGTCGCATCTACTGAAGAGGAAAGGGATGACTTGTTAGCAATATGCGCTGATCTAGAGGAAACCATTGAGGGACTCAATAGAGAACATAGGAATGTAAGTGTTGGGAAAGGGAAGGAAGTAGCTAGTGAGTCGCACATCCTGCTGGAAAATGAGTTAATTGTTGTAAAAACCAGTCTTGGCAGTGAACTCGAGAGAAATCAGCAACTCCAAGCTGAGTTGGAGAAAGTAAAAAATGATCTTGAAAAATCCTTGAAGTGGACCTGGTCCTCAGATGCTGTTACTGCCATGTATCTCAACAATAGTGGGAACAAGCAGGGCATCGGGTTTCAAAGGGAGAAAACTCCCTACAACCCACACAGCAAGTATGTCACTGTACCTGATAACTGGCTATGTACCCACTGCGGAAACAATGGGCATTTTAAAGAAAATTGTCAGGCCAGGGTTCAGTCTGTTCAGAAGAACAAAGCGTTCACTGATAGAGTGACTACGAGCAAAGGACCAGGTACCACTCGCAAAAAGCGGATGCTGCCTGCGTGGACTAGAAAATCTCTCATTCATCCTTTTTATAATAACAAGGGACCCAAACTAGTTTGGGTTCCTAAATCTAACCCTTGATGAGCATGTGCAGGGAGCAGTGAGAGGAAGCAGACTGCGATAGACTATGGATAGTGAATGCCTGAAGCACGCAGCTGAAAACATCAGGAAATGCTTCTCACTGTAAATCCTGCAGGAAGGGAATGTATCCTTAAGAAGAAAGTAAAGGGTACATTCTCTGTAAATAAAAAGGCAGAAAGGTTCTCTTGGGACTCGAATAGGAAAAGACGGAACTGGAAAATGAAGCATGGATAGTGCTTGTCGCCTATGAAATCACCAAAAAAAGCTCTGGGAAAAAGGAGTGAACACTGCTCTCTACTGGAGAACAGGTGTCGAACCAGGTTCTTCCTAAATCAAAACTCGCCAGGAACCGCCAATTGGAAGAAAATGCCTTTCCCCTGACAACTGGAAGGATCAACTTGGGAAGCACAATGCAAACAGACGAGTGAAGGAATCCCTCTGGGGAACAACCCACAAAACAAGGTCAAAAGGTCTCCAACAAAGGAAGCACTAAATGACAGGAGATGCTCATGTGGAAACATCTGAGGATTCAAATCAGGAGGATGTTAAAGTGAGCAAGATGAAGGAGACTGGCAAAAGACAACGCAACTGCATTCTCCGCGTCGCACAAAGAACCTGGTACAGCTCTGGCTACCAATGAAGCTGAAGGAAGAAGTAAAGATGCAGCTAATGGCACTACGCAAACAGCAAAACACATAGTATGGGTAATAAAGTGAACCTCCATATTTCTCTTCTCAACCAACTTCTGTCTCTAATTGGAAAACCAACAGTGCACCTGTGATGATTAATGCCTCATCTTCTGGGAGACAAGGAAGCAAAACAAAATGACCACATCAACAACTGAAAAAAAAATTGAAGGGTGAGATCTTCCTCTGAGGATCAGTATGAAGGAAGTTTTGATTGATGGAAGGCACATCAAATTCCAGATATCGGCAACAAAACCTCAAAAAGTGAACATTCCAGAGAAATCAAGGAGAAGATGGAGTCACAGGAATCTAATGAAGAACCTCATCTTCAATCTGGTGGTTGTGTAAGAGACCATCAGGTAAAGGTAGCTAAAATGTTTTCTAACCAAGCCTAACTCACATCAATACCGTTATAGGTAAACATGCATGACGATCATAGAAACTAAAGGTACAGTTATGAGTTGCAAAAAGGGGGAGCTGTTGAAAACAAAAACATTGCTCCGGCATCAGGTTCTCGTATCTCAGGTTAGTGGTAATGAGCTTAATTTTTGCATGCCATCTCTAAACAAAAAAAGTGTAATAATTGTCCTGTAATTCAGCTGCCACATCATAAAAATTTCCAAGGTCTATGCGTCATGACTTGTGCATCAAATCCTTTCACCTCTTTCCCAAAAACCTACCGCCGTCTCTAGGACTATTCAGAACCTGTTTCTTTCTTCACTCATCATTAGCTCCTCTTCCAATAAATCTTTTTTTCCTCCTACAACAAGTCATGAACCTTCTTCTTCGTTGTACAGCTAGAATTCACTCTTCATCTCTCACTCTCTCTAAGCTACCTGTCTGGAAAGTATTCTTCTAATGGAGATCGAACAATCGTCTCAGTCAACCACTACTAGCACCGTCCCAAATTCATCACCTTCCTTGAAATCAAGTTCTGGTCATCACTGTCTCCCGCACTCTACTACTCTACACACTTCTGGTCTCTTCTCCACTCCCACTGTCTTTCCGTTTCCGCTAAACCCTGTATACCATTATTTTGAGAACCCTATGTCCAGTCAATCCCATGACCTCTCCAAAGAACATACAGAAGGTCTCACTTCTCTGGTTTCAGAAGCCCATGAGGATGATCCTGACCAGTATATAAACTCCTCGATGTTGGACACTGTGACTCTCAAAGAGTCACCTGAAAAAGAAGCAACTCACAACATAATGGCCATAGCCGCTGAAAGTCTGAAGAATGAAAAAGTTTATTTCTCATCTGAGTGTCAGAGGGAAGAGATCTTGCTTTTAGAAAATACAAGAACTACAAAACTCTTGGAGTGCCTGACTCGTGAAATGTTCCCAGAAAAATCTTCAGATGAACCCGTTCCTCCTCCATGCAAACCCACTTCTGTACCTCTCATTCACTCCAAGATCATAGGGTCTTCCTCAAAATCTCTCACTATTAGGTCTCTACAGCAAGAAAATTCCGAATTTCACTTCAGAAAAAGCAAAAGGAGTGTCAAGCCAAGAAAAAGGAGAAAAATGAATCCAAAGGATTTTATCAAAAGTGGGACAGTAAACCAACCAGACACAGATGCTTCCAAGGAACCCGGTTCCTCAGTACAACAACTCAACAGTCCATGGAAAAAGGACTTGCTGAAATTGTTAAGAAACAGAAAGGGCAATCTGTGACGTATAGGAGTAAGTCGAAATGTACTAAGACTGAGCTGGCTGCGTCTGAAGACAATAATATGGGAACAGCAAGCTGGAAAGGAAATTCTGATGAAGGTTGTAGCAATCAAAAGGTGGAAACAGTAAAGGAACCTGGTCTGTTAAGGTGCATGGCCAATGATGGGGGTCTCTGGCAACAGAAACTAAGAACTCAGAAAGTGTTGCGGGGATGCACATTTGATCGAGCTATTTCGGAAATGACAGGAATGCGTCAAATTTTGGAAATTGTGGAGTTCCAACAATGGGAACACTTGTTCGAAGAAAGAATGCCTCTAGTGTACGAAGATGTCGTACAAGCCTTCTACGCCTCTAAGGGATCAGTTCCACAATGAGTCTATGTGTATCCGTAGTTGAGTTGTAATCTTGTAATTCGTTCTTCATTGTAACTCCTATCTTGCTTTCTTAGAAGCTGTGTTTTAGGAAACCCAAAATCATAAACTTTCTGAGATTATGTTGTGACTAGAGTTAGTCATAAGTTAAAGTCTTTGTAACTAGTGTGTCACAAAGTTGCTTGTGGTAAGTGTATCACAAGTTAGTTGAGTTGAAGTCTTTGTAATAGAGTCATTACAAAGTGGCTTGTAATAGTATGATTGCAAGTTAGTGAAGTTGAAAGCCTACAAGTGTAGGTCGTGATTTTTGTCCCCTTGAGTGGGATTTTTCCATGTAAAAATCCTGTGTCTCATTTACTCACTGCTTCATTAGTATTCTCAATGAAACTCATAGCGGACCAGGTACTCTACAGTGTGGTGGATCCATATAAACTAACAATATAGAATTCCTTAAATATTTGACAGAGAACAAAAGTGTTGACTTTTGAAAAACTTAAAGGCGAAAGCCTGCTCAAAGCATACTTAAGGGACTAATTTGAAACTTGCTCTCAAATATAAGGGATCATTTTAAGAATAAAATAGTTATAATGAAATATGAAAACTTAAAAGATATCAATTGTCGAGTATTGTTGTATAGGGTAAAATCGGTTTATATTAAATGCCTGAATAATACCGTGACACATGAAATCAGAGGCAAATGGAGGACAAAGCGAGTGCAAATCAAGACCGAGGACAACGCCTCAGTTGGCACCGGGTAGATCTTGTGAGCACCTAATTTTTGACCATATTTGAATTTTCACTCACTGTTTAGTATTAAATAGTTTTAAGTTTAATCTCTATATTTTAGCTTTTATTTCACCTTTTTATAGGTTTTATTTGAGAAAATTAAAAATCACACAAAAGATTCATATTTTTTAGAGTATTAAATTTCGTTCCAATTTGCAAAAGGAAAGAAATCACACAAAAATATATTTTCCTCTTGACTTTAGTAAGTTAGTGATTTTGAATTATTTTTAAATAATTTTTAGATTAGAAGTAGATAATTGTTATTTTAATTATAGGAGTTAGTATTTTTTTGTCTATTTATATATTCTTAATAAGAATCAAATAAAAAAAAAAAAAAAAAAAAAAAAAAAAAGGAAAAGAAAAAAAAGTTTGAAGCAAATCATATGTTGACACATCATCACAAANACCTAATTGTAGCGATTGTTGATCTGAAAGAAACAATAGGAGGCCTTAACAATGAGAAACAAGCCTTAGAAGAAAAAGTCGCATCTACTGAAGAGGAAAGGGATGATCTGTTAGTAATATACGCTGATCTAGAGGAAACCATTGAGCGACTAAATAGAGAACATAGGAATGTAAGTACTGGAAAATGGAAGGAAGTAGCCAGTGAGTCGCACATCTTGCTGGAAAATGAGTTAGTTGTTGTTAAAACTAGTCTTTGCAGTGAGCTCGAGAGAAATCATCAACTCCAAGCTGAGTTGAAGAAAGTAAAAAAAGATCTTGAAAAATCCTTGAAGTGTACCTGGTCCTCAGATGCTGTTACTGCCATGTATCTCAACAATGCTGGGAACAAGCAGGGCATCGGGTTTCAAGGGAGAAAATTCCCTACAACCCACACAGCAAGTATGTCACTGTACCTGATAACTGGCTATGTACCCACTGTGGAAACAATGGGCATTTAAAAGAAAGTTGTCAGGCCAGGGTTCAGTCGGTTCAGAAGAACAAAGCGTTCACTAATAAAGTAACTACTGGCAAAGGACCTGGTCCCACTCGCAAAAAGCAGATGCTGCCTGCGTGAACTAGGAAATCTCTTATTCATCCTTTCTATAATAACAAGGGACCCAAACTAGTTTGGGTTCCTAAATCTCACCCTTGATGTGCAAGTGCAGGGAACAGTGAGAAGAAGCAGACTGCGATGGACTACGGACAGTGGATGCCTAATGCACGCAGCTGAGAAAACATCATGAAAAGACTCTCACTGAAAGCCCTGCATGAAGGGGATGTGTCCTTGAAGAAAAAGTAAAGGGTACATTTTCTATAAAAAAGAGAAAAAGGCAGAAAGGTTTCCTTGGGACTCAATTAGGAAAAGACGAAACTGAAAAATGAAACATGGATGATAATTGTTGCCTATGGAATCACCAAAAGGGCTCTGGGAAAAAGGAGTAAACACTACTCTCTATTGGAGAACAGGTGTCGAACCAGGTTCTTCCCAAAATCAAAACTCGCCAGGAACCGCCAACTGGAAGAAAATTCCTTGCCTCTGACAACAGGAAGGATCAATTTGGAAAGCACAATGCAAACAGACGAATAAAGGAATCTATCTGGGAACAACCCACAAAACAAGGTCAAAGGTCCCCAACAAAGGAAGCACAAATTGACAGAAGATGCTCATAGAGAAATAGTTAATGCTTCAAATCAGGAGGATTTTAAAGTGGGCAAGATGAAGGAAATCAGCAAAAAACAACGCAACAACATTCTCCGCGTCGCTCAAAGCACCTGGTCCATTACTGGCTACCTATGAAGCAGAAGGAAGAAGTAAAGATGTATCTCAAGGCACTACACATAGCATGGGAAGTCAAGTGAACCACCATATTCCTCTTTTCAACCAACTTCTGCCTCAAATTGGAAAGCCAAAGTGCACATGTGAAGATTCATGCCTCATTTTCTGGGAGACAAGGAGGTAAAGTGAAATGACCACACCAACAACTGGAGAAAAATTTGAACAAAGAGATCTTCCGCTGAGGATCAGTATGAAGGAAGGACTGTTCGATGGAAAGCACACCAAATTCCAGACATCGGCAACAAAGCCTCAAAAAGTGAACATTCCAGAGAAATCAAGGAGAAGATGGAGTCACAGGAATCTAATGAAGAACCTAATCGTCAATTTGCTTGCTGTGTAAGAGAACATCAAGTAAAAGCAGCTAAACTATTTCCTGAGCAAGCTTAACTCACATCAATACCGTTACAGGTAAACACGCATGACGATCATAGAAGCTAAGGGTGCAGTTATCAGCTGCAAAAAGAGGGAGCTGTGAAATTCTGCTCAAAAAGGATTGATCCGACATCAAGTGCTCATCTCTCAGGTTAGTGGTAATGATCTTTATCTTTACATGCCCTCTCTAAACAAAAAGTGTAATAATTGTCCTGTAAATTCAGCTGCCACATCATCAAACTTTTAAAGGTATGTCCGTCATGTCTTGTCCGTCAAATCCTTTCACCTCTTTCCCACAAACCTGCCGCCATCTCTAGGACTATTCAGAACCTGTTTCTGTCTTCACTCATCATTAGCTTCTCCTCAAATAAATCTTCCCTCCTAAGACAAGTCATGAACCTTCTTCTTCGTTGTACAGCTAGAATTCACTCTTCATCTCTTACCATCTCCAAGCTACCTGTCTGGAAAGTATTTTTGAAATGACGATTGAAAAATCGTTTCAGTCTACCACTTCGAGCACCGTCCCTATTTCGTTGCCTCCATTGAAACCAAGTTCAGATCATTACTGTCTCCCGCACTCTACTACTCTACACACTTCTAATTTCTTCTCCACTCCTACTATCCTTCCGTTTCTGCTAAACCCTGTCTACAATTATTTTAAGAACCGTATGTCCAGTCAATCCCATGACTTCTCCAAAGAACATACAGAAGGTCTCACTTCTCTGGTTTCAGAAGCCCATGAGGATGATCCTGACCAGTATATTAACTCCTCTATGTTGGACACCGTGACTCTCAAGGAGTCACCTGAACAAGAAGCAGCTCACAACATAATGGCCATAGCCGCTGAAAGTCTAACGAATAAAGAAGTTTATTTCTCATCTGAGTGTCAAAGGGAAGAGATCTTGCTTTTAGAAAATACAAGAACTGCGGAACTCTTGGAGTCCCTGACTCGTGAAATGTTCCCAGAAAAATCTACAGATGAACCCGTTCCTCCTCCATGCAAACCCACTTTTGCACCCCTCATTCACTCCAAGATTATAGGGTCTTCCTCAAAATCTCTCACTATTAGGTCTCTACAGCAAGAAAGCTCCGAGTCTTCACTTCAGAAAAGCAAAAGGAGTGTCAAGCCAAGAAAAAGGAGAAAAATGAATCCAAAGGATTTTATCAAAAGTGGGTCAGTAAACCAACCAGACACAGATGCTTCCAAGGAACCCGGTTCCTCAGTACAACAATATATGACAACTCAACAGTCCATGGAAAAGGGACTCGTTGAAATT
The DNA here is from genome assembly GCF_001879085.1 of Nicotiana attenuata. Lineage (NCBI taxonomy): Eukaryota > Viridiplantae > Streptophyta > Magnoliopsida > Solanales > Solanaceae > Nicotiana > Nicotiana attenuata. Next base: position 19,462 of record NW_017675915.1, on the reverse strand, counting down.
GTTAAGAAACAGAAAGGGCAATCTGTGACGTATAGGAGCAAGTCGAAATGTAGTAAGACTGAGCTGGCTGCGTCTGAAGACAATAATATGGGAACAACAAGCTGGAAAGGAAATTCTGATGAAGGTTTTAGCAATCAAAAGGTGGAAACAGTGAAGGAACCTGGTCCGTTAAGGTGCATGGCCAATGATGGGGGTCTCTAGCAACAGAAACTAAGAACTCAGAAAGTGTTTTGGGGACGCACATTTGATCGAGCTATTTTGGAAATGACAGGAATGCGTCAAATTCTGGAAATTGTGGAGTTCCAACAATGGGAACACTTGTTCGAAGAAAGAATGCCTCTAGTGTGCGAAGATGTCGTACAAGCCTTCTACGCCTCTTTTTTCACTGTTGAGGGGGACCACATCTGTGCTCTCGTAAATGGAGTTGACATTGTGCTAGATGCTTCAACATCGGGGAAGGTTCTTAGAGTCCCGTCTGAAGGTATGAACTCAGTTAAGGGTGTCTGTGGAGTAAACTTTCGGGGAGCCATTATGAAAGAGCATGCCATTCAATAGGGGGAACGGGTCCATAGGAAGGTATTGCTTCCTGAGTACCAGCTTCTCTTTGAACTGGTCAATAAAGTACTCTTGCCCCGCTCTAAGAGACGTTCCATTGCTACAAAATCAGACTTGGTACTGATGGAAGCGCTTGATGAGTTTGTGCCAATCAACTTGCCGCCAATCATGATAGACCATATGCAAAAAGTGGCAAATTTTAAGGGGCAATCATGGATTACCTTATGGCTTTCTCCTCACTCAAGTGTTCAGATTCTATAAGGTTCCCTTGGGAAACCCTAGAGTAGGCACATGCAAGCAAACCTTCTCAAAGACCACTTTAGAAGAATGTGAATGCATGGAAAAGGTTGGTGGGAGCATTTCGACCATTTCACAGCTGATAAACGCCCAAAATGTAGCATCTGAGGAAATACTAGACTGAGGGCTCGAAATGCCATTCTAGAAACTCAGCTTAGCCAAGCAGCTAAGGGACCTGATTCTGTACATGAGGAGGTTGCTCAACTTAGAAAGGAAAATGAGAGACTCTGGGCTCAACTACTTGAAGAACAACTGGCCGCAAACACCAGACTGGACTTGGTTCTCAAAACCATTGTTGTCTCTCCATCTAAGCCTCTGTCCCTTAATGCTCCCTAGGATCCTTCCCAGTGTCTAGCTATTTTTGTTCCAACCTCCGGTGGGTGTTGTTTTACTGGTGTTTATTTGTTTTGTTTTTGTGTGATGGCATGTTGAAATTACCCATTACTGCTCCTGACTTGGTCAGTCCAACGTAAACATTAATGAAACAACTCCCCTTTGCTTGCTTATACAACACTGTGTTCCTTTGGCTTCTCTTTTCTATTATGTTGTGTGCACATATGTGGCATGAGCTAGCTGTGTTAGACTTCATTATGCTTATTATCTTCTGGTGCTTCTCTTTTCTCTATTTTATTAATGATGCCAAAAGGGGGAAGAAAGCTTACATTAAGGGGCAACTTACGTAGGAACCTAAGTGTGATGAAGTTTAAAGCTTACATTAAGGGGGAACTTCATCACTTCTGGGTTTATTTTTGCTCAAACAAATGTTGTCCACAAATAAGTATGTCATCATCAAAAAGGGGGAGATTGATGGGTTTTACTTAACCTTATGCTTCTTGGGTTTGATGATTTAACAAACTTGTTGTTAAGAACCAGATAGAGAATCTTGTCCCACAGGATACACAGTTCATGTAAACTGTTCAAAGGCTACCTCAGGCAGGACCACATGAAGGAACACAACAAGGACCTGTTGACATGGTCCCCTAGGGTTCTCCGACAAAAGCACAAGTCAGTGACTGTACACATTCAAGATAAAGAGAAACACAACAGGGACCTGCTCCCTTAGGGTTCTCTGACAAAAGTACAGGTCAAAGTGCACAGCTGGAACGTAGCAGAAGAAAGTCCATCAAGCAACTGTTACAGAAGAGGAACACAACTAGGACCTGGTCCATTGACATGTCCTAAACCTGGTTCATTTGTATGTCCTGACAGAAGCACAAAATCCAGCTGGAACGCACCTGCTCAGAAGTGGCTGTGCAGACAGTGCAGCAGTCACTTCCCACTAACAAGAAGTACACCAAGAGTTGACACCACTATCTAATTGTGATATCTTTTGTGATAAAACAACCTGGTGCAAGACACACCAGTTCTTGTGCATTTCAGTGATACTCTCTCAAGAAGAAGAAGCATCCATCCAGCATTGAAATCACCGGTGTGTCAAGAACAAGAAGACAACTCCACTAAGGATCAGTTTCTAAACGAAGTCTTATGTATATCCATAGTTGAGTTGTAATCTTGTTATCTGCTTTACATTGTACTTCCTATTTTGCTTTCTTAGAAGCAATATTTTAGGAACAAACCAAATCCGTAAACTTTGAGTTTGCGTTGTCACTAGGAATAGTCATAAGTTGAATCCTCTATAACTAGGAGAGTTAGAGAGTGACTTGTGGTGGTGCATCACAAGTTAGTTTGACGTCTTTGCAAAAGGGAGTTTGCAAAGTGGCTTGTAATAGGTAGATTACAAGTTAGTTGAGTTTAAAGCCTACTAGTGTAGGTCGTGGTTTTTTGATCCCCTTGTGTGGGATTTTTCCACGTAGAAAAACCTCTGGCCTCCTTTACATTCAGTCTTTACAGCTTTCAACGTATCAGTATCATAGAGGACCACGTATTCTATAGTTTGGTGGACTCACATAAGTCAACACTCTAACATCGCTAAGGTAACAGTCTTGGCATGGCAATCGAGGACAGCATGACACAGAGACAACCAGTCAATGCCCAAGATGACCTCAAAGTCGGTCATGTCGAGCAACAGAAGATCTGCTCTGGTCTGATAACCACAGAAAGTCACAATACAGGACCGATAAACCCAATCCACAACAACTCAATCGACCACTGGCATAGACACATATACGGGAGCACCCAAGGACTCACGAGACACATCTAGATAATGAGAAAATAGAGAAGAAACATATGAATATGTAGACCCTGGATCAAATAGTACTGAAGAATCCCTACTGCAGATAGAAATAATACCTGCGATCACGATATCTGAGGCTACTATATCTAGTTTGGCTGGAAAGGCATAGAACCTAGCTGGAGTGCCACTCGACTGGCCTCCACCTCCAGGCTGAACCCTACCCACCTGCCCTCTGCCTCTGGCAGGCCGGATGGCCGGTGCGGCAGCTGGTGCGGTGATCATGGGTTGATGGCCCTGCTGCACTGCCTTGACCGAAACCTGATGCAAGATCTCCTCATGTGAACAAGCTCCCCGCACTCATAGCAATCTCTCGATACGAAAGTTGACTGACCTTGAGTCTGATCTTGGGGGACCTGAATACCCGCTGGAAGAACCCTGAATAGCCGACGGATGGTAGGAGCTCTATGGAATGGCACTGAAATAAGGTCGCACTGGTGCACCCCGAGAAGGCGGTGGTGCTGAATAAGTGGGTCTGCTGGACTGACCCTTCACTAACTGACCTCTGCCCCTAAGCAGGGCGCCACTAAATCCTCCAGAATTCCAATGCCTTTTCTCCCCCATCGTATACAGTCGGCCCTGGTTGTGGATACCCTCAATCCGTCGAGCTATCTCCACAGCCTGCTCATAAGGAGTCCCCATCTCAACCTCTCGGTCTTAGTAACCGGAGTACCATAATTCAAGCCCGCAATAAACCTCTGTACTCCCTCTGTATCAGTGGGGAGTATCATAAGTGCATGGCGGGACAACTTAGAGAACCTCGCCTCCTAATTGGTCACAGACATCCGACCTGCTAGAGCCGCCCGAACTAACCCCGTAGCTCTTCCCTCTGAGAGGGTGGAATACATCTCTCCATAAAGAGACATGTGAACTGAACCCAAGTGAAGTGAGGAGAACCCGCTGGTCTGCTAAGAAGATAGGACTACCACTATTTACGAGCCCTGCCCTCCAACCAAAATGTGGTGAAGTCCACCCCGTTGGACTCCAATACTCTCATGTTGTGTAGTCTGTCTTTGCAATGGTCAATAAAATCCTGGGGTCCTCATGTCGCTCACCGCCAAAGGTAGGAGAATGTAGTCTGGTCCATCTATCCAACAGCTTATGCGGCTCGAAGATCGCATCTGGTCTGGGATCTGGTATAGTCGTTGCAACTGGCTGGGCCCTGCCCACAGGTAATGCACTTGGGTCTGATATACGATAGCAACGTGCCTTGGAGCCTAAGCAATAGGGGTCTGTGCTCCCCTTCCCGCCTGGGATGTGGCTGGGTCCGCTGAAACTAAACTAGCCTACATCATAGCATCCATGAACCGCAGCATACGGCCCATGACCTCATGAAATCCTGGCGTGGATATGAAATCTGTCGGGGCCGGCTCAGCTGTAGGCACCTCATCCTACTCCTCCCTGATAGCATCCTGCACTCGATTCGCTGGTGGTACGGCGGGGGAAAATCTGGGACGCCCTCGACCTCTAGTAGGAGCTGGAGCCTTCCCTAGGCTTTTGCCTTGGCCTCTACCAACAGGGGGAGCAGCTCCTCCACCACCAGGTACACTTATCGCGCGCATTCTCACCATCTGTGAGAGAATAAGAGAAAGATACTTAGCACAACATCAAATGCACCGCTAGGAGATGAAGAAAGAGAAGCTTCCTAACACCCTATAGCCTCTCGAAGATAAATACGGACGTCTCCGCACTGATCCACAAGACTCTAATAGGATCGCTCATGACTTATGAGATCTATGTGAACCTAGTGCTATGATACCAAGCTGTCACGACCCAATTCCAACTATAGGTCGTGATGGCGCTCAACGTCGCCGCTAGGCAAGCCAACGGTGAAATACCCACTTAGTTGATTATTTTAATGTTTTAAAAGTCTTTGATTTTATATTTAACAAGGAAATAAATAGTAAGTGAGCGTAGTTATGTAAAGCATAAACTAAACGTGAAAGTAAGATAGTGAATTAAATAATCAAAACCATGTGTCTACTAGAATTCCAAAAATCCGGTGTCACAAGTGCACGAGCATCTAGTAGAATATACAAAACTCCCTAAAACTACTGTCTCAACAGAATAAACAGCAACGATAAACATAACAAAAGAAGGCTCCGGGTGCTGCAGAATGGACCATGAAAAGCAGCTCACCACTAGGCCTCCGGGTAGTGCGGATGCGCGCCTAGACAAACTCTATATATATATATATATATATATATATATATATATATATATATATATATATATATATATATATATATATATA
>NW_017675915.1:0-14145 GCF_001879085.1 Nicotiana attenuata | reverse complement strand
ATATATTGCCGAGGCATTCGGCCCGATCCACAGGAATAGGAAATCTTTTCGGATTACCAATTATGTATCAACAACTCCAATAAAAGAATATAAATTTCCATCAATAATTAAACATTCTGCCAAATCTCTAAGTAATGACGCTCGATTTAACATAATCTTTAACCAAATTTACTTATTACTACTAGCAGTTAAACTAGCAAGTTGAGTACAAATAGTGCAAGTAATAGCATAGCAAAGGCATTTGTCTACCCAGACATAACATGAATTTTAGCTACGCACGGACTCTCATCACTTCATGCGTACGTAGCACCCGCAATTTGTAGCAAATAACAATTTAAACACATGTGGGGTTAATTCCCTCTTACAAGGTTAGGCAAGAGACTTACCTCGTTTCCAAGTCGACTTTTCGGCCCACAAATCACTCTAAAAGCCTCAAGTCGGTGCCAAACAATCCGAAACTAGCCAAAGATTGTAAAAACTAATCAATAATTGTTCAAAAGTTCATAATTTAACTTAGAGTGATTACGCAACCTAATCTGGAAGGTTCCTAAAATTCACCCCGAGCTCACGTGCCGGAATTTCGAAGTTTTTATAAATAATTGTTACCCACAACCTTACGAACACAAATATATAATTTTTACCCAATTCCATAATAATTTTCGTGATCTAATCTCATTTTAATCAAAATCTAAGTTTTTAATAATCTCCTAAATTCTTTACATTTTACATGTTAAAATCTACCCATAATCTATGTATTTAACTCATATTGTATAAAAATTACTAACCTTCAATAGCTAGGTGAAAACCCCTCTCGAAGAAGCTCTAGAATCGGCCAACAAATGAGAGAAATGAACAAAATGACCAAATTCCCGATTTTTATTAAGTCACTGCCCAGATAAGCCTTCTTCGCGATTGCGAACAAGCCCTCGCGATCGCAAAGACAAAACTCACAAACCAAGGAAAAGTCTTCTTCGTGATCGCGAGAAGGCAGTCGCGGACACGATGCACTGAGCCGCCCTCTCATCGCGAACACGTGCCTCCACTCGTGAACGCGAAAGGCAATTGAGGTGCCCAGGCCCAAGTCTTCTACGCGAACGCGACAAGTCAATCGCGAACGCATAGGCCACTGGTTAGAAGTCTCCACGAACGCGACCCTTTTTTCGCGAACGCGAAGAGAAAAAGCATCGAGTCCCCAAATCCTTCATCGCGAATGCGAGGGTCCTTCCGCGTTCGCGAAGAAGGAAACCAGAACCAGCAAACCAGCAGTTTTGGACTTAGAGTCGGGTGGTCCGAAACGCATCCGAGTCCTCGGGACCCCGTCCAAATGCACCAACAAGTCCATAACCATAATACGAACCTGCTCGAACCCTCGGAACACATGAAAGAACAACAAAACTAAGATTCACATCTCAAAACCAAATTGAATCAACTTATGAATTTCAAACTTCTCAACTAGCTCCGAACGCGCCGAATCACACTTAGACTACTCAGAATGACACCAAATTTTGTGTACAAGTCATAATCACCATACGGAACTATTTTCGGGCTCAAAATCTCAAACGGACCTCGATAACACCAAAGTCTACTCCAAACCAAATTTAAAGAACTAGAAAACCTTCAATGAACCAACTTTCGACATTAAGCGTTGAAACGCTCCCGGATCACCCGAAAATCGATCCGAACACACGCCCACGTCCAAAATCATTATACGAACCTATTGGAACCCTCAAATCCCGATTCCGAGGTCGTTTACATAAAATTTTTACTCAAGTCAAACTTCGCCATCTTAGGCCACTATTAAGGAACTAAGTGCTCTGACTTCAATCGGACCCCTTCCAAAACCAAACCAACCATCCCCGCAAGTCATAAAACAATAAAAGTACATACGAGGAGTCTTAATTAGGGGAGCAGGGACCTAGAAAGTGAAACGACCGGTCAGATTGTTACAACAGTCGACATGTAATTTGTGTGCAGTTGGTGTAGACACACTACTACTTTCTACTTAAAAAGAAGTACTCCCTCCGTTCCAATTTATGTGAACATGTTTGACTGGGCACGGAGTTTAAGAAAAAATGAAGACTTTTGGAATTTGTGGTCCTAAATGAGTTAAAATGGGGTCCAGAGAATTTGTGTGGTTATAAAAGCTTCTCATTAAGGATAGAATTGTAAGTTTAAGCTAAATTGTTTCCAAATTTAGAAAGGGTTCATTCTTTTTGGAACGGACCAAAAAGGAAATAGGTTCACATAAACTGGAACGGAGGGAGTACTATATATTTGCTTCCTTTTGGACTGATTACCAGAAATTAAAAAAGGCGCAAATTTAGTGATGTATAGCATTATTGACTTAATATTAGCACACAGCTGTGCACCAAGAAGAAAAGTCTCACTTGGTTGCTGATATGTGACTATCAATTCTACGTGATACAATACTAGTCAAATAAATTTGTACCGGTAGATGGGAATAAGGCAAATGAAAAACATTCTAGCATGCAGTTGAAGAGGCATTTGACAAATCAAATTAAATGATGGAAAAGTCAAAATTGAATACTACTGCTGACTGAATGAGGAAAATACATAGATGCTGGAGCCATAGACACGGGAGGAAGGGGACATGGAAAATGCAAGTGGGGACAGCTGACTCAAAAGTCACTCAGTAAGTCAACTACGCAGCAGTTGTACAAAACAGTAACCAACAGCTAATCCTCCAAACTTTACACAGCTCTCTCGTGAATCATTATTCTATTCTTTCCCAGCACTCACTCTAGAACAGAAGAGAAAAATTGGGGCGTGGGAATAGGGGGTATCTACACCATAATTTAACCCCTTTTTAAAGGCCAAAATCGGGTATTTGGTCTGATATTAGTCGCACCTAATTTCTCGGACGTAAATATTAAGGAGTCCGAAACTTAAATAGTGTCCTTTTGGGCACAAAATAACTTTTTACTATTAAAAAAAAAAGTTACATAAGTACATAAAATGCAGTATAATACTGCGAATCCCTTTAACGGAAAATTAGCCGTTAAAGTTAAACGCAGTACTGTACTGCGTATTATTTAAAAAATAATTTTTTTTTAGGAAAACTCAGTACAATACTGCGATTCATCAATTCGCAGTATTATACTGCGTTTCACTATAATAAAATATAGGGCCCCTTCTTCTTCCCCAAGATAACGACTCACTCCTCCATTTTTAAAAAACTCCCCACTCACTGCTGGTCCCCTCCCCCCGCGAAATTAAAAAAAAAAAAAAAATTTGGCCCGACCCGTCACCCAAAAAGCGAAGAGTGTTGGTCCCGCACACAGCACAAGCCTTGGATTCCTTCTTTCGGGTTCAAAAATTCGATTTGGATCTTTTTTAAAAAACTTAAATCGAGGTATTTCGATTTTGTTTATGTCGAAACTCGTAGAGTATATGCATATTTGTTTTGTTGAATGTGTTTTCATGTTAATTTGTGTTATGTTTTTGTTTAAATTTGTATCTTATTTATACCCGAATTGATTCATTAGCTTTGGGACAAAAAATAGTTAAAACTTGATAAATAATTTTTATTGTCAATGTTATTTTTATTTGCTTAAATAATAAATAAATATTATTTATTTAGTTTGTTATTCATATGTATGTTATGTTTGTTATTTTTATATGTAATAGTGGCCTTTCAGCGTAGTAAAATATAGAGCTTTTTAGCGTATTAAAATATAGAGCCTTTTAGCGTAGTAAAATATAGAGCCTTTTAGCGAGTAAAATATAGAGACTTATGGCGTAGTAAAATGGAGAGCCTTTTAGCGTAGTAAAATATAGAGCTTCTTAGTGTAGTATAATATAGAGCCTTTTAGCGTATAGTCTCTGTAGTTTAAGTATGTACTAACTAAAAACTCTATCCAATTACACTCTACAAAATTAATTATTTATTTTATAAAAATAAACTTACAAAACTAACAAATTAATATATGTTGTCAAATTAACTCAAATATCGAGCTTGGAACCCATAGATAATTACTCAGTCCAATTTTAAAAATAATTATTTAATTTATTAAACTAACAAAATTCTAAAAATGTTGAAATTGACACACATAATAATTAAGGATAACTTGGTGCTACCGGGCCTCAAATATCGAGCTTGGAACCATAGATAATTACTCAGTCCAATTTTAAAAATAATGATTTAGTTCATTAAACTAACAAAATTCTAAAAATGTTAAAATTGACACACATAATAATTAAGGATAACTTGGTGCTACCAGGCCTCAATATCGAGCTTTGGAACCCATAGATAATTACCCAGTCCAATTATAAAAATAATTATTTAATTTATTAAACTAACAAAATTCTAAAAATATTGAAATTGACACACATAATAATTAAGGATAACTTGGTGCTACCGGGCCTCAAATATCGAGCCCGGAACCCATAGATAATTACTCAGTCCAATTATAAAAATAATTATTTAATTCATTAAACTAACACACACAATTAATTTTATTTAAATTATAGTAGACGACATGGACTTGCCGCCTGCGCATCCTGGACCAGCCGAGGATCAGCTATTAGTGTTGCAGGGCGACCATAGGTCCTCCTTTGTATGGGAGGGATATCTATCGGATCAGCCTCTCCGCGCCAAGAGACCTGACGATTTGTGGGAGTTCTTGAGGCAGCATCATTTCAATGCCCGCGTAGTCGCGCGCCTACAGGTTATGGGCTTCTTTACGATTTTGCATATTGGGCGGATGCAGCTTGATTGGTCTCTCATCACGGCTTTGGTAGAGCGGAGGCGATCGGAGATGCACACTTTTCACTTGCCCACTGGAGAGGCCACCATCATGCTTCAGGATGTTCAGGTTTTGTATGGGCTGCGCGTAGATGGACGGGCCGTTGCACTGACCCAGTACATGAGATCCATGACGCGTGCCCAGTACTTGGATTTGATGGGGCAGTATACTGGTTACAGACCTCAGGGTGACGCTGTACAGAGAGGGGGCAGTCGCGTTTCTTTGTCAGCTATCAGAGACCATATGGCGTTTTTGCACCCAGACATTACCAGCGAGATAGAGAATCTCCATATTGAGCGGTACACGAGGTTGGCGCTGCTCCTGCTTTTTGGGGGTGTCTTGTTCCCTAACATTTCGGGAAGTCTAGTGAGTATGCGTTTTCTGCATCATCTGCAGAAGCTAGATGATTTACCCCTGTACAGCTGGGGTGCTGCTGTTCTAGTATACCTGTACCGGAGTATGTGTTGGGCGAGCATGCTTTGCCAGGTGGACATATGTGGTTTTCTGCCCCTTCTACAGGTGACAACATTTTTGAATACTCTGTTCATTACTCCGAATTCTATATGGTCGAAATGACACTTAAATTTTACGTCAACCTTTTATCTTAGGTTTGGGCCTGGCAGCGGATCATGCCATTGCAGCCACCTCTACCACCACTAGAGCCGGGTGAGGCTTATCCGTTTCTCCCTCTAGCTACTAGGTGGGTTCTCCGGCGTGGGAACTATCGAGAGACTGATGCTCATCATAATCTCCCCCTTGTCAGGGATGTGTTAGATATGCTGGTGGCCGGACAGGTAAATATGTACCTACACTTACTTGTTATAAATTGAGTTGTGTTGTGCATACTCACTTTTATGTTATTATTTGGTAGTTCATCTGGACGCCATACAGCGACGAGTTGCTAGCTCAGCTGCCCGATTATTGCTCAGTCGACCGACTGCTTTGGAGTACCTCCGTCCCAATGATCTTCTTCGATGTGGTTGAGTATCATGCCACAGAGCGTGTGCTTCGCCAGTTTCACCGTCCCCAGCCTATACCGGGGGAGCCTGCATGGGTGCCTACACACTATCAGCGGGATGACCGTACCAGGGTGGACGATAGATTTATGGGATGGCTAGAGCAGCAGGTCCATATTTGGGAGCAACGACGGTACCGTATTCCGCCACCACCTTCATTTACCCAGGAGGCCACTATTCAGTTGTATACGTCATGGTACCGCCGTCACACCCGACTGATGATTGGGATCGGGAACCCCATTCATGTACTTGGCGAGCGCTACAGACCATACGCCGGGAGGCACGAGGCACTGGTATGTTTTTGTGGCTTATTAATATCTTATAATTGTGATATAGCGTTATTTAATTAATATTTTAAATGTTTCACAGGCTATTGGGCATCACCTGGTCTACCAGTTGGGACAGGAGATGCAGCAGCATGGCGATAGTGCTGCAATCGTTGAGTATGGCCGGCGGGTGGCAGAGCTGGTTCGTCGGACCCTGTTTCAAGCGAGAGATGGCGCGAGGTTGGATCACGAGGCTCAGTATGCGGCGCCAGAGGACTACCATCAGGGTAGGGCTGTCCCATGAGGCAGGGGTAGGGCACGAGGGAGGGGTGCCCCATGAGGCAGGGGTGCCCCACTGGGTCGCGGGGGACGGCGAGAAGGTGGTCCCCAGCCAGGGGGGCGTTGAGGCACCTGTCGACCCACCTGTTAATATCATACTTTTCATAGATGTGAGTACCGTCTATGGAAATTACAGGACGACAATGCACAAAACCATCAATTGCTGGTTTAAATGACCAGAACACATAGTTGAAAATATATTCGGGTCTGTCCGGACTCCGCTCACGCCTCCATTCAACAACAGTCCCGGGGTTAAAGTATTGCAGTGCAGCCATGTACCTGACAGAGATGAAAAAGACTTATCCCAGTCGCCATAAATAAGTTCAAAGGCACGTTTGCGAGCGAGATATGCCTTTCTTTTGGTTATATTACAACCATACTCCTGGTGGACGGCTGTAATACACTCTTTAATCTTGAACCTAATGGACACTTCTAAATATGGAATCAAGACAAGAGAAATCAAGTCTACATCCAAGTTGAAGTGATTCTCATTGAATGTGTCCATTTCACATCTGTGGGTGCTAATAAGTTTACCCACTTTCTACAACCCTGATTTCTTTTTGCTGGCATGCAACATTCAGTGACAACCCATAAAGTATCTACGGCATACAACCTTGTATACCTCCATAGTTGACTCGCTTACCGTCATCTCACGACACTCTCTTACGCTGTAGACTTTTACAGCCCTGATTAGTCGAGCTTTATCGGGGAAATACGTGCCCTTTGTCAGCACCGCTGGTCTAGACTCATCCCACATCGCTGACCAAATTTCGTCATCATCCCTTGTGAGGGCATCCACGTCTGGCATACTTGGCAAATTATCAAGGTAAGGAATATTTCGCTCATGAAATGGCAAGTGGGACTCGTACACTCTTGGTCTAGCGGGAGGTGGAGGAACATGCTCCCTCGTCAGCTCAGGTTCAACATTCACTTCCTCCTCATCATCACCCTCATCATGGAAGGGTGTGTCATCTCCAAACTCATCCGCATTGTTTTCATAATCACTATCATCTTCCTGACTCTGCGCATCTGCCAAATCACGAGTCAATACGTCGTCTATGTCCAACTGTATGAGGTCAGGAGCATCAAGATGCTCGTTTTCACTGCATAAAAAGAACAAAATGATAAGCTACCCAACTAGATAAATACCTTACATATAGCTATATCACTTTACTTACAAGTCGTACTGTCTTGACGTTTCATGATGGATGTTTTCTTGTTGGTGATGACTCCCGGATGGACCACCGTGGTCCAATACGCCAGAACTACGCATATTCCAACTAGGGGCGGGGTCATAACTTGTAAAATTCATATCCGGACGGTACCCCCTATGAAAAATATGAGTGTTAATACAAACCAATTAAAACATAAAATAAACATCGCTAAAGCGTAGAAAAATTGAAGTTTACCAGTCGTCTTGTGGATTATATAAAGTCAAAAAATTATTTTGTGGCTGCTCATTCGCCGGCGGTGACAAGTTTAAATCAAGGCAAGCTCTTTCATCAGGAATCTGTCCCGCAAAAACTGCTCCAGAATAACCACCCGATGACTGGGAGTTATCCCTACTATGCACGCCCTCATTATTGGAAACGTCTTCAACCTTGACGTACATTTCCAATAGTTTTATTACAATAAATTCCCTGTATTCATTCGGAATCCGCAAAAAATCTCTAAGAGTTTCATCATCTTCGATGTTAAACTCCGAATAATAAGCAAACCCCTGCGGAGTCACTGAATACGGAAATTTACCGGTTACTTTAAGGTTCACCGAACGTTTCCTCACACTCATTTTTTTACGTAACAACGATACCAATTTATCGTACTCCATTGTAAGCGGCAATTTAACATGACACTGTGGAGGTGAGCTATACCTCACAGAGTTATTCTCCAGCACAACTTCACCCCCCCAATATAATGAAGCCCTTATTTTTGGCTCTTCAGACATTATAAAAAAATGATTGATAAGAAGAAGAGAGAAGTATGAACGGAAGTTTGAAGGAAAGTTTTGAATGAATTTTCATAAAATTCAAACGCCTTTAAATAAGGCAAGTTCGAGTTTGGAGTGCAGAATTTTTATATATAAAATGCAGTACAATACCACGTTTTATCTATTTGAATTATTGTTATGTCAGTTATCTGCAGAGCACTTATTGGTGGGCCAAAAAATTGGTGTGAAACGCAGTATTATAATACGTTTTACACTAAAAAATAAATATTCTCTGCAGTCCTGCAGAACTGTCATTATGGTGGGCCCAAATTTAATAGCGAAACGCAGTATAATACTGCAAATTGATTAATCGCAGTATTGTACTGAGTTTTCCTAAAAAAAAAAATTTTTTTAATAATTCGCAGTATAGTACTGCGAATCACTTTAACGGCTTACTTTCCGTTAAAGTGATTCGCAGTATTATACTGTGTTTTATGTACTTATGTAACTTTTTCTTTAATAGTGAAAAGGTATTTTGTGCCCAAAAAGGCACTATTTAAGTTTCGGACTCAAAGATTAACGCCTATACACCTGGCCAAAAGTTAGATGTTTGACTTGTGATGGGACATCGTGATTAATGCACGGTTAATCAGTACAATAAATTTTTACAATACAAATGTATATAACTCGAAAGCATTTAAAAATATTCTCAAGATAACGCCTTTGATAGGAGACAAACTCCTTAGATATATATCGATATAAACCGGAGAAATATTGTCCCTACGTACTAAGTAGTAAGTAATACTTTATTTTATTTTTCAACTATTAATTAAGCGTTAACATCTATGTTTAGCCTTGAAAAGAATAGCAATTGAATTTATATGCTATTTTAAGGATATGTGGACTAATTCAATACAAGTGATTAATAACGTTAGATGATCAAATTAAAAATAGAAGCCAAACCAGTAGTAGTATTGAGTCCGGGCTCGGTTATGAGCTTAACAATTAGCCTGCCTTCGGTTCGGGGCCAAACACTTATGAAGAACAATGAGCGAAAATAAGAACTTTGAGTAACTTTTAGAAGCAGAGAAAACAAATGTATATTGCTTCTGTACGCGTGTTACAGTGTGTTTCTTTAATAAAAATTATCTCATTTATATAATAGGAGATTTCTACACCTAGTGCAATTTTAAGAAAGGTAAAAATCTTTTTTTTTCATTAATCACTGATCAGCTATCGATATGGGCCGAGATCCACGCCGTGATATCCGGTCGGGCACGGATATCACGACCCTTTGTTAATCGTGTGCGGATGCCTTCCGAGGTCTTGGAGCTCGAACTGGATCCGGGGGGTATGGTCTCGATGGCTCCGAGGGGTCGTGTTTTGTTCGGGCCATGATACAAGAGGCTCTCAGCTTCGATTCTGATTTTTTGTAGTTACGTCCTTGCTTCGTTTGCTCCACCGGGAAATCGGGGTGCTCATTAGCCCTCGTTTCTCTGGGAGTAGGTTTACCGAAATGATAGATGTTCTCCGGTTCCTTCCTTCATACGTTAAAACATAAACAACAAAGAAGTCAAAACGTCCTATCAGTCGCGTCGTTTTGACTTCGGACACGTGTCAACCATCGGCTACTTGCCTCTGAATATGAAGCGTCGCGAACTTCCCCTATAAAAGCTTCTATCCCATGTTCTTTTTCCACTTTCCGATCAATCTTCTACCTTCAAATTCTCTAGCTATCACCAACTTCCTTCAAACCTTCATATCTTTATCCTTGATCTTCAAACTCTCATAGTTGTTCTTAGGTTCTTACACAGATTTTCTTCAAATCTTCATACTCTGCTCTTTAACCTTCAAACTTGTTCCTTCAAACCTTCGTATTCTTTTTTTAAATTTCCTAACTTTTACAGATAACAATGGCTAAAACGTCTAAATCAAATCCTCAACAGGCCGCCTCTTCATCTTCCCAACCGGCCGCTGGTACCGAAGCGTCCGCCCCCGAAATAGTTGTCTACGAGATGGCCGCTCCCGAAGTGGCTGCCACCAAACCGGCCCCCGAACCCCCCCTTGAAAATGTTTATTCCCGGGGGTTGTTCAATTACAGACGACTTCAAGGTTGAGAAGGCCTCGTCCAAACAAGACCGAGGTGAATGGGCATCAAGATACATATGCGTTATCACCGAAGATACTCTCTCCATTGTCCGAGAGGACTGTAAATGGGGAGATAAGGATGTGGTAGTCCCCGGGCCTGAAGACGATATCACTACCCATGTGAAGGGGTATGTAACTGTTTACACTTACCCATTGACGCTGGGCCCAGTAGACCTAGACGTTTTGGATTTTGCAATAGATACGAGGTACGCCTGGGGCAAATTCACCCACCTTTCTGGGGGATCGTGATCTTTCTTCGTTATTTTGTGAATAAAATTGAGTCTCCTCGGTTCACCCTCGACCACCTGCTCCGTTTGTACAGTCCTTGAATTTTCTGAGGGGGACTGATCAAGCTTACTCGCCGGGCCAGCAAGGCCCCCTTTTCGAGCATTGACGAGGATCGGGACCGAGGCTAGCAGGGACGCTTCGTTCAGGTGAAGACCGAAGATCTCATCCCAATCGAGTTTATGCCATTCCCCGAGAAGTGGAATTCATACCGTAAGTGCAACCTTCCTTAAGTGTCAATGTCTCTTCATTTTCTTTCTCATCATTCGTATTTGTGGTTGTACAGTTGTTGCCCAGGTTCCAAATGACGTCCCACGGACTAAGGAGTATAAATAAATACGTATAGGTCGCAAGCTAAAGTACAGTAAAGTGACGAGGTTTTATGACAAGAGTAAGGAGGAGAAAGGGTGAGAGAGAAGGTGACGAGAATGGATAAGTCCTCAGGATTAAGCCCATGAAAACAAGAGAGCTGATGGTGTCTCTAAGTTATAGAAAGCTTAGTATCGCCGCAAAGTGGATCAGGAAATTCACTTCGAATATTCCTCGATGCAACGTAAGCCCTAGTATCAATGTTTTACGTGAGAAGTTTCAAGATATCAGTGGTAGATTGTAGATCAACATTGAGGTAAATCAATAATGGATGGATAAAAGTTACAAAGTACAAAATGAGATATAGCAGTATTCGTAAGTTCGACAAAGTACCGATCGAAGAACTTCAGTACACCTATAGATGCCCAAAGGGATATCTTATCAAGCTCTGTATATGCTTACAAAGTGAGACCTTGATATTGGCTAAACGCAGGAGGAAAGAGGAGAGAAGAGTCCCATAGGCGCACATACAAGGAAAAAGTCGTATAGGCTGCATGACAGAAGGTAGCAAGAGTTACGAGATTGGAAGAATTCCGACCACAGATCATGGAGTGAAAAAGAGGCCTAAAGGGGGGAATGCCCTGACCATTGGATTTATTCAAAGAACAGTTGCCTAAATGGCAAGAAGAGTATTAAAGTATTCACAAGAGCTATGGGTTATGAGAATGATAAGTGCATCCGTCAACATTCGAGGACGAATGTTCCAAAGGGGGGAATGATGTACACCCCATGTTTTCGTATGTAAAAGTACACCATAAGTAAATTGATGAAAGCTCGAAATTGAGATATTACATCCCGCATTTTCGTACGTTAAAGTTTCGTCGTAAGTTAATCAACGTAAGTTCGGGAATGAGATTATTTTTAGATTATAAGCATTATGCTATTTCAAACAAGTGATGAGTAAATTCGTGAAGTTGACAGGGTAAGCAAATCGAAGAAAATGAATTCGTCGAAGTTTGACATTTTGGGATAAAATACGGCCCGAGCTAAAATACCCGGTATTTATAGACTAGTACCACACAAGGTACCACATGGCCATGATAGTAAGGTGTATAAGGTGTGTTTAAAGTGAGTAGTATTATAAGTAATTTGACATAATTCTTAATTATGTGGATAAGCGGGTAATTATAATTTTAGTGGGAGATTAACAATTAATTAAGATAATTGGTTGTTAATTATTGGATAAGATCCTTAACGTGGCAGCAAGCCACCCAAGACATGTGACTCTTAAATCTTGTGGATTATGTGGCAAAGATGAAGGACATGTGGTTAAGCCACCACATAAAGTGGGGCCCACATCCATGTATAAAAAATCTTAAACTTAAGAGTTTTATGACTCACGTTATTGTCACGACCCAACCCCGGTCGTGATGGCGCCCAACATACTGCTAGGCAAGCCCGACAATGTACACAACCTTAGCCAATTAATCTAGATAGATAAATAAATATTCACTAATAAAATACCAAATTTAAGTGCGAAATCTCTGAAAAATCTCTAATATTCGAAAACCCCAAAATAAAATACTAGTCAGCCCACAGAATCTGGTGTCACGAACATGAGACTCTAATACAGAATATTCACCTAATCACAAATCTGTCTAGGAAAGAAAATGCGAATAAAAGGATAAAGATAGATGGGAGAGATCAAGGCTGCGAACGCCATGCAGCTACCTCGATACTCCCAGATCCTGCTGCTCAGCTAACAAATCCTCACTCACCCTGTGGTGTACCTGGATCTGCACACAAGGTGCAGGGAGTATTGTGAGTACTTCCAACCCAAAAAGTAATAAACATAAATAAGGGTTGAGAGTAAGAAATCCTGGACAGGCACAAAGTAAGCTATAATTACAGCAGCTCAATCTAAATCATATCAACTCAATAAACTAATGAATACAATTATAGAAATATCACAACAGATAAATAAATAAATAAATGGCAATCAAGTATGCAATGTAACACATAAACCGGTACCTCCAGTACCACGTTGCGGCCGTGCAGCCCGCTCCATTTATTTAACGTCGACGGCGCTCACTGGGGGTGTGCAGACTCCGGGAGGGGCCCCTTACGGACCAAGTGCAATAATAAGCCATCTCGTGGCATCAAACAGGCCCTTGGCCTCATATCAATATCATTATCATACCACTGCGGCGTACAGCCCGATCCAATAATCAGTCCAAAATCACATAATCCTTTCGGCACAATAGTATAAAAATATTCAGCCCCAACTTTATTTAAAACTATTAATTTAGTTTCTACTTTAAGAAAAATGGTTGAGTTTACAAAACAGTGTCAAACACCAGGACTGAGTTCAATATCTAAAAATATGGTAAGAAACAAGTAAAATAATCCCTGAAGGATTCAAGTAGTTGGCACGAAGCCCAATCATGACAATTAATCCATTTTTATAAGGATATTACAAATCTACAATCAAATAGGTATCAATTTTATTAAATGGGACGGACCAAGTCACAATCCTCGACGGTGCTCTACCCCACGCCCGTTATCCGGTGTGCAAGCCACCTCACATAGCACTACGTTGTGCAAATTCGGGGTTTCAAACCCTCAACGCAGCATTTACATTTATTACTAACCTCAAGCTGGCCAAAGTCCTAGCTTGCTATGCCCTTGCCTTTCGAATTCACCTCCTCGTGCGTCGAATCTAACCAAAACCACAACGAATACGTCACAATATGCCAAGGGAATATAACCCAATCGAAAAGACTCGAAAAACATCGAAAATCACGAAGTTTGCAAAAACCTGAGCCCTGGGCCCATTTCTCAAAAATCAGAAAATTAACATCAATGAATTCCTCATCTCGCCACGAGTCTATACATATCAAATTTACCAAAATCCGAGCTCAAATGCTCCCTCTAATCCCAAATTTAAATCTCAAAATCCCAAGCCCTAGTTTCTTACAATTTGGCTATATTCGCATGAATTTCAAGGATGATTCTACAATAAAATCATGTTTTTAACTCATAAAACTTACCTTCAATCGATCCCAGTTGAAACTCTCTTCAATCCCCAT
>NW_017675914.1:34298-56372 GCF_001879085.1 Nicotiana attenuata | reverse complement strand
TTTTGCAATGGGGGGACGTGGACCGGATTTATGATTTGGGCTGGTCTGGGCAAGGACTTGGGGGCATTGGGCTGGGATTAATTTGATAGTGGCCCAATCTTGGTGGCCTGATTTTTCTTTTATTTAAGCTCAAGTCAATTTCATTTTATTTCTTTTGATTTTTTTCATTTATTATTTTTTTTGAATTTTATTAAATGCAAAATTAAAAGTAAAAACCCCAAATTAACTCCAAGATTACACTAATTCCTAATTCAAAAGCAAACTAAGACCAATTAAAAGTATAAATGCAAAAGAACCATTTTTGTTATTTTCTTCTTTGTAAAGTAACTTAATTACTAATTAACCCTAAAAATACAAAATTAGGCCCTAAATGCAAATGCCAAGTATATTTTTGTATTTTTCATGTATTAAGCAATAATAAACGTGCACAAACAAATGCAAACAATTAACAAAAAATGCCACAAAAAATCCATAAAATTTGCAAATGATGAAAAGAAATTATTTTGTTTCGAATTTATGGGAATAATTCATATAGGGAAAAAATCACGTGCTCACAGCTGCCCCACGGTAATGAATCGGGAAAATCGTGGTGAACTTATCCAACCTCAACAAAGCCTAACATAGATGATCCACCAACGGCCTGAGCTGCAACAGCTGGCTGAGCTACTCCCACTAGCTGAGCTGCTGGAGTCTATAACTGAGGAGCCATCTGCTCCAGAGTGTGGGTAGCGGGAGTCTAAGATCCTCCCTCAGCCTGAGAGACGGCTGTGCTAAAGGGAATGTTCCAGTCGGAGCTACGCTCTCGATCAGGCCCACTAGACGAACCAAAGCATCCTGAAGTACTGGAGTAGCTATGAACCCCTCCGGAACCTGGGCTGGGACGCTAGAACGGTCTGAGCCGGAACCTCATCGTCAAACTCTACCTGAGGCACCGCCGTTGGTGCTGCTGCTCGAGCTCTAGGCTGAGCCCTGCCCCTGCCTCGGCCTCTAGCACGGCCTCGGCCTCGGCCTCTACCCCTCGTACGAGCTGTCACTGGGGGCTCGGGCTGCTGGTCAGCTAATGAAGCGGTACGTGTTCTCGCCATCTGCGAAAGAACAGAGTGAAAGTTCAATTAGCATTGAGAAATCAAATCGCACGACAGAAAAGAATAGTTGCGAAGTTTTTTTCCTAAACTCTGTAGCCTCTTGGATAAGCACAGACGTCTCTGTATCGATCCCTCAGACTTACCTAGCTTGTTCGTGAATTGTGAGAAGGCAACCTAGTGCTCTGATAGCAACTTGTCACGACCCGAATTTCCCTATGTCGGGATCGTGATGGCGCCTACTCTTGCAAGTTAGGCAAGCCAACAGATACAGCTCTAACATATTAATTATTAACCAAAACAAAAATAAATAATGACTAAGCAAAACAGATATAAAGTGCGGAAGCTTTATAACAGTTCAAAAACTTTAATACATAACTACCCCAATGATCTGGTGTCATAATCCACGAACGTCTAAGAATTTCTACAAATACTGGTTTAAAAAGAAATACATCTGTTATCGAATGAAAAGAGACAAGAAATCCAAAATAGGGGAAAGGGACTCCAGGGTCAGCGAACTCCGACAAATCTACCTTGGGTCTCCCATGGACTGAAGGCAGCAACCCAAACTCTACTCACGAGGTCCGGCACCGAAATCTGCACAGAAAGTGCAGAGTGCAGTATCAGTACAATCGTCTCCATGTACTGATAAGTGTCGAGCCTAACCTCGGCGAAGTAGTGATGAGGCTAGAACATGAGAAAATATAAACCTGAACAGTTAAATCATATACGAGCAGGTAATAATAAGAAAGTTTCAACAAAAGAACATAACGGGGAGGAGAAACATGCTGAGGGGAATATCAGATTCTGACAGTAATACAATAAAGGAGCAAAGTAAATATCATATTTGAACCAACAGAAATAATGACATAGTAACACGTGAACGGCATCACCCTTCGTGCTTTTACTCTCGTCCTCACCATAAGAAAACAACAAAATCGGCACGGCATCACCCTTCGTGCATTATCTATCTCATAATCATGGCACAGCATCACCCTTCGTGCATTAACACTCACAGAATATGGCACGGCGTCACCCTTTGTGCATTAACACTCACAGAATATGGCACGGCATCACCTTTCGTGCATTAACGCTCACTCACAATATCGTATACGACATCACCCTTCGTGCTTTCCACTCTTCCTCACCCAAACAATAGAAACAATAACATCCCGGCAAGGGAATCAACAATAACCAATCTCATTTCAACAGTTGATTTCACAATATAAGTCTTAACTTGAGTCAATACTCAATAATTATCCAATACCAAGAAAATATCATAAGTTCGTTCATCATGTAGAATCATCAATTTAAGCATAGACAGTACGTAATAAGAGACACAACGGTCACAGTATAAGACTCACTTGCATGCTCAACATCAACGTATAGATACTCGTCACCACACCAATACGTCGTACTCAACACAAACACGTAGCAAATAAGACAACAACACCTATTCCCTCAAGCTAAGGTTAGACCAAACACTTACCTCGATTCTACGGCCAAACTCAAGCCATAAATATCGCTTTTTCCCTTAGTTTCCACTTCCAATCCGCCCGAATCTATTCATAATTAACTAATTAACATCAATTAACGCTAAATAAACCAATTCTAATGCATGATAATAGATTTTCCAACATTTTTCCCAAAAAGTCAAAAACCGACCCCGGGCCCGCTTGGTCAAAACTCAAAGTTCGGACCAAAATCCGATTAGCCATTCACCCACAAGCCCAAATATGCAATTGGTTTTGAAATCTGACCTCAATTTGAGGTCTAAATCCCCAAATTTCGAAATTCCTAAATTCTACCCAAAAACACCTAATTTCCCATGAAAAATCGTAGATTTTGTGATGAAATCTTGTAAAAAGATGAAAAAGATTGAAGGAAATGAGTTAGAAATCGTTTACCTATGATTTGGGGAAGAACTCTTCTTTGGAAAATCGCCTATGGGAGCTTAGTGTTTGAAATTTTGAGAAAATGAGTTGAAATCCCGTCTAGGTCATGTTTTGATCAGTTGCAGATGTCGTATTTGCGACTAGAGTTTCGCAATTGCGAAGCTCGCAAATGCGAGACAGGCATTGCAAATGCGAACATGCTGCATGTCTGCTACTGTCGCAATTGCGAGGATTCCCCCTCCCTGATGACTTCAAATGCGAAGATATGTTCGCAATTGCGAACTATGCTTGCCCAGGTTTTTCTTCGCAATTGCGATAAAAACCTCGCAATTGCCAAGCCTGTGAAGCTCGCAAATGCGAAGCCTGATCTCGTAATTGCGAGATCAGAGGCCTACAACAGCAGATTTTCTAAGTCCAAACTCACTCTGTGGCCTATCCAAAACTCACCCAAGCCCTCGGGGCTCTAAACCAAACATGCATACAAGTCTAAAAACATCATACAGACTTGCTCGTGCAATCAAATCGCCAAAATAACATCTTAAACAACGGATTTAACACCAAAACACATGATTTTCTTAGAACACTTGAAATTTCTAATTTCGCAACCGGACGTCCGAATCACGTCAACTCAGTCCCGTTTCTCACCAAATTTCACAAATATGACTTAAATACCATATCAAACTCTTACCGGGCTCCAAAACCAAAATACGGGCCCGATACCAACGAGATCACGTACTATTCCATTTCTAAAAATCCTTATATCTTCCAACTCAATTTTCTTCAAAAATTCATTTCTCGGCTAGGGACATCGGAATTTAATTCCGGGCATACGTCCAAGTACCATATTTTACTACGGACCTACGGACCATCAAATCACGGGCCCGGGTCCGTTTACCAAAACTATTGTCCGAAGTTAACTTTAATTAATTTAAAAGGTAAAATTCAATATTTTTCTTAGATTCCACATAAAGGCTTTCTGGAAACGCGCCCGGACTGCGCACACAAATCGAGAAGAAAGAAAATGAGATTTTTTCAAGGTCTGGGAACCCGGATTCGGTTTCTAAAATAAAAGATGACCCCTTGGATCATCACAGTAATAGGCTGCAAATTTTGCTTAAAAGCGAAAAGTGTTGCTAGTATTATCATACAATGTTAAAAAGCTTATTGTGGTCTAATATTATTTTCAATTTTCAGTAGTCTAACACTACTATTGATTACTCCTCAATGTTTTTCCTTCTTTCCTTTTATCATGTTTTGGTCTTTCTTTCCGTTTGAGATGAACAAGATAATTTCTCAAACCTTTGGTTTGCTTAGCTTTTAGTAGCAAATAATAAAAATGGTCAATAGCTTGTTCATAAATATATGTATTCTTTCGAATTTTTTCATCTTTCTCATGTTAATATAAGAGAAATGAGGTAATTTTCTTAGACTTTTCTTGTCAAAATCTGTTTTATTTCTTCTGCCGTTTCTTCATCAGAAACTATTTCTTCCAATAATACACTATATGTTATACAGGAGTCAGCTTCCGTCCCAACACCATCATCAGTAAGAATTTCTAACCCATTCTTCTCCATGAACACACCATATACTGAGTTTCTTTGACTCAGGGTTATCATGTTAACCATTTATATAAGAATTGAAAAAACATTTTTTTATAGAAGTTACATTTGAAAATTGCAGCAACAATAGTTAGCTCGGGCTATAGAGGAGATGGAAAAATCAAATGCAAGTAAACTGTAATGAAGGCGTGAAAATTTTAACTTCATTACACGCTTCACTTCTCCAAACCGTAACCATTTTAATTGTAAGTGACGATTTGAAAATCGATGTGCAAATATAATACAATCAATGGGGAAAACAAAAGCAAGGAACTAACAACAAGACTTTGCCAGATATAAATATCGGGTAGGAGTCAACGTGGTAAATAGTTGGAGCGAATAGTAATGGCACCAGATATCTAATAGACAAAGGATTTTGAGAAAACTATGAGTAGGAGAAGACTAATTCACAAAAATAAAAGAATTGACCGAAGGGGAGTTCAGATCCCATACTTGTTGCTTTAATAGAGAAGAGTATAAATTGGGAGAAAATTTGCACGGGATTGTTATGTGACGACCCAAAGGGTCATCACCTGTTTTTAATTGAATTCTATGACTCCGAGGCCTTGAAAACCTCATATAGAGTTGCCTCGATTTGCGTACGCAGTCCGGGCGCGTAGCCGGAGAGCTTAAATATGAAATTCGGTGAAAAATGCCAAGTTTTGATGTTAAAATGAATAAATTTGAGCTTGGTCAACGTTTTGGGTAAACGGACTCGGACCCGTGATTTTACGGTCCCGGAGGATCCGTAGGAAAATATGGGACGTGGGCGTATGCCCGAAATCGAATTCCGAGGTCCCAAGCCCGAGAAATGAATTTTTTTAGTAAAATTGTTTTCTGAAATTGTTTAAGGAAATTGGAAATGAAATCTGATTAGAAAGCGATGGTATCGGGCCCGTATTTCGGTTCCGGTGCCCGGTACGGGTATTATATATGTTTTAAGTCCTTCCTGTGAAATTTGATTGAAAACGGACGTAGTTTGACGTGATTCGGACCTAAATTGGAAAATTTGATGTTTTATGAAGTTTGAAAGAATTCTTGAATTTTGAGGTTTAATTCGATGTTTATGATGTTATTTTGGCGATTTGATCGCACAAATAAGTCCGTAGGATGTTTTTGAGGTTGTGTGTATAATTGGTTTGGAGCCCCGAGGGTTCGGGTGAGTTTTGGATAGGCCACGGGGTTCATTTTTGAACTTAAAACTTAGCTGGTATGATCTGATTTACAGGCTTTGCATTTGCGAAGCCTAGCTCGCAAATGCGAGCTGCACAGACCTGACCCATCATCGCAAATGCGATAATTTATTCGCAAATGCGGAGGTGCCCATGATGGCCAGGGATCGCAAATGCGATCAATATGTCGCAAATGCGACCATCGCAAATGTGACCATGGTCTCGCAAATGCGAAGGTCTGGAGTTTTTGAAGCGTTCGCAAATGCGAATAATGCTTCGCAATTCCCATATCTGCAGAGGTCGGGGTTCGCAATTGCGAACCCATGATCGCATTTCCCATGACTGAGACCTGCAATTTTTACACTTAAACGATTTTGAGCTTCATTTTTTATATTTTCTCAAACCCAAACACACTTAGGCGATTTTCCAAGAGCAAGTCTTCTTCCAAATCAATTGTAAGTTAGTTTTTACTCATTTCTTTCAATCATTAACATCTTTTAACATGATTTCAACCTAAAATCAAAGATTTTCATGGGGGAAATTAGGTGTTTTGGGTAGAACCTAGGTTTTCCAAAAATTTTGGGGATTTGGACCTCGATTTGAGGTCCGATTTCAAAACAAATTATATATTTGAGTTCGTGGGGGAATGGGTAATCGGGTTTTGGTTCGAACCTCGGGTTTTGACCACGTGGGCCCGGGGGCAATTTTTGACTTTTTGGGTAAAACTTTCGAAAACTCATTTTCATGCATTGGGGTTGATTCATTTAGTGTTTATTAATGTAATTAAGTAATTTGTGATTAGATACGAGGGATTTGGCGGTGGAATCAAGGGGTAAAGCTATAATTGAGGCTTGAGTTGTGTTCAAGGCATCGAGGTAAGTGTTTGGTCTAACCTTAGCTTGAGGGATTAGGAGTTTAGTCATATTTGCTATGTGTTTCTTGTGGAGTACGACGTATAGGCATGGTGACGAGTATCTATACGTCGGTGTCGAGCATGACCGTGAGTCTTAAATTGATATTAGTTGTATTCTTGAATAATACTATGGTTGCAATAGTGAGTAGATCTGTGGTATTGAGTAAAGGATTAGCTTATTTTCGTAGAAGTTATATATGAGTTGGAAATTGTGATAATGGAGATGATTAGGAGTTGAATCGAGATTGGTTATAGCTGGTTCTCCCTTGCCGGGACGAATATACTTGTATTGTTGAGTCCCTTGTCGGGATAGGGTATTTTATGGTTGATCCCTTGCCGGAATTTTTGTCATGATTACTATGAGCTGTATATTTTAAACGGGTTGCGCGCCGCAACATTTTTATTTATGTATACATATATTATATTGGATCGGGTTGCACGCCGCAACATATATATATTATATGGGATCGGGTTGCAAGCCGCAACATATATTATATTGGATCGGGTTGCACGCCGCACAATATATATATTATTGGATCGGGTTGCACGCCGCAACAGATATATTATATTTATTGGATCGGGTTGCACGCCGCAACAGTTATATATATATACCTATGGATCGGGTTGCGCGCCGCAGCAGTAGTGTTATTAAATTATTTTAGATATTGTACTGTTCCTTCACATTTGTTTAGTTTCTGCTAAGTTGAACTGTTTCCCCGAGGCATGTACCCCCTTCCTTTTAACTGCTTATTTCTTGTTTATTTTCTGCAATATATTGTATATCTGTACAGGTTTATTTGGTAGTCTGTCCTAGCCTCGTCACTATTTCGCCGAGGTTAGGCTAGGCACTTACCAGCACATGGGGTCGGTTGTGCTGATACTACACTCTGTGCTCTTTTGCACAGATCCAGGTCCCGGAGTACCATTTAGTCATCAACAGTAGATTGGGAGCTATCCTTCAGTCCGAGACTCCGAGGTAGCCCTGCTGGCGTTCGCAGGCCCGGCGTCTCTTCTTTCAGTTTTTATGTTCTGTTGTCGTTTGTACTCAAGACAGACTATGTTCTTTTCTTTCAAACACTTATTTGTAGTAATCCTAGACAGTCCGTGGATGTTGTGACACCAGATTCTGGTTAGAGGCACGTGTTGGTCTTCAGGATGTTTTGGTTTTATATTTTATTTAAGACTTTCGCTAAATTTCATATTCCGCTATAATTTATTTGTTTATTTTCGGTAATTTAATTGGTTAAAAAGGAATTAAAAACAAAAAGAGTTAATGATTTCTAAGATCGTGGCTTGCCTAGCTTCTACGAGTAGGCGCCATCACGACTCCCGAGGGTGGGAAATCTGGATCGTGACAAGTTGGTATCAGAGCTCTAGGTTACATAGGTCTCATAATTCACGGACAAGCTCAGTAGAGTCTGAGGGATCGGTACGAAGACGTCTGTATTTATCCCCCAGAGGCTACAGAGTTAGGAAAAGTTTTACATTTGTTCTTTCTTGTCGTGCGGTTTGGTTTCTCAAAGCTAATTGAATTTCTACTTTGTTCTTTCGCAGATGGTGAGAACACGCGCTTCATCATCTACCGCTCAGTAGCCCGAGCCCCCAGAAGTAGCTCCCACGAGGGGCAGAGGCCGAGGCCGAGGCCGTGCCAGAGGCCGAGGTAGTGGCAGAGCTCAGCCCCGAGCAGCAGCACCAGTGGCGGAGCCTTAGGTTGATTTTGACGAGGAGGTTCCGACCCCAGCAGTTCCGGTGGGCCCAGATCAGGTCCCAGAGGGGTTTATTGTTACACCAGTTCTTCAGGACGCTTTGGTCCGATTGGTGGGCCTCATGGAGAGTGTCACCCGGGCAGGCTTGCTTCTTGTAGCACCAGCCGCTTCTCAGGCTGGAGGAGGAGTCCAGACTCCTGCTACTCGTACTCCGGAGCAGGTAGCTCCCCAGACTCAGACTCCAACAGTTCAGCCAGTTGGAGCAGCTCAGCCGGGCGTGGTAGCCCAGGCCGGTGATGGAGCAGCTATGTCTGCCGATGCTTTGTGGAGATTGGACAGGTTCACCAAGCTCTTCACTTCTACATTCAGCGGTGCATCTACTGAGGACCCCCAAGATTATTTGGACAGTTGTCACGAGGTTCTTCGGAACATGGGGACTGTTTAGTCCAATGGGGTTGATTTTGCTACATTTTGCTTGTCTGGATCCGCCAAGACTTGGTGGAGGGATTATTGCTTAGCTAGGCCAGCAGGATCACCAGCCTTAAGATGGGAGCAGTTCACACAGCTATTTCTGGAGAAGTTTCTCCCCATTACTCAGAGAGAGGCCTATAGGAGGCAGTTTGAGCGCCTCCAGCAGGGTTCCATGACGGTCACCCAGTATGAGACCAGGTTCATTGACTTAGCCCGCCATGCTCTGGTTATACTCCCCACCGAGAGAGAGAGAAAGAGGGTTAGGAGGTTTATTGACGGCCTTATCCAGCCGATTCGTCTTCAGATGGCTAGGGAGGCTGGGAGTGATATCACTTTTCAGGAGACGCCAATGTGGCCCGGAGGATTGAGATGGTACTATCGCAGGGGGGTGGTCACAGGGCAGACAAGAGACCCCGTCAGTCAGGCAGATTCAGTGGTGCCTAGTCTGGAGGCAGAGATTCGTATGATAGGGGTCATCCTCCTAGGCCCTTCCAGTCAGCACTCCAGGTTTCTCATGGTGCTTCAGGTGGCCGTGGTTCTCGCGGGCAGTATTCTGATCAGCAGACCTACAGTGCACCACCAGCTCCTATCAGTGCATTGCCGCTCCAGAGCTTTCGGGGTGGTCATTCAGGCCGCCAGGGTCAGTCTCAGTTTCCTCAGCCGCAGCATTCAGGTGGATGTAATGAGTGTGGTGAGTATGGTCATGTCCGGAGGGATTGCCCGAGGTTGGTGAGTACTCAATCGCAGCAGCAGGGTCCCCGTGCTATGATTCAGGCACCAGATGTTCCACAGGCCGCCCAGCCAGCTAGAGGGGGAGGTAGAGGATTTAGAGGTGGAGCTCAGACCGCCAGAGGTGGAGGCCAGCCAGCAGCAGGCCGTCCCAGAGAGGTAGATCAGAGTGGTGGGGCCCAGCCCCGATGTTATGCTCTTCAGGACAGACCCGAGGCAGAGGCTTCAGATGCGGTTATTACAGGTACGGTTCTGGTTTGTGATAGGGATGCTCAGTGTTGTTTGATCCGGGGTTTACGTATTCGTATGTGTCATCTTATTTTGCCCCGTATTTGGTCATGCCTAGTGATGCATTGGGTATTCCTGTTTATGTGTCTACACCGGTGGGTGATTCTATTGTGGTCGATCGAGTCCATCGTTCTTGTATTGTGGTGATTGGGGGTCTTGAGACTCGTGTAGATTTGTTGCTTCTAGACATGGTTGACTTCGATATTATATTGGGGATGGACTGGTTATCACTATATCACGCTATCTTGGACTGTCATGCCAAGACTGTGACCTTAGCTTTACCGGATATGCCTCGTTTAGAGTGGAGAGGGACACCTGGTCATTCTACCCGCAGTGTTATATCGCATGTGAAGGGTCGGCTATGGTCGAGAAGGGGTGTTTGGCCTATTTGGCTTATGTTCGTGATTCTAGTGCTGAGGTCCCTTCTATTGATTCTGTGCCCGTTGTTCGTGAGTTTCCTGATGTTTTCCCTTCAAACCTGCCGGGTATGCCACCCGATAGGGATATTGATTTCTGCATTGATTTGGCTCTGGGCACTCAGCCCATTTCTATTCCGCCGTATCGTATGGCGCCGCCTGAGTTGAAAGAGTTAAAGGAGCAGTTGCAGGATTTGCTTGAGAAGGGTTTCATTAGACCCAGTGTTTCGCCTTGGGGTGCGCCGGTATTATTTGTCAAGAAAAAGGATGGGTCAATGAGAATGTGTATTGATTACCGGCAATTGAACAAGGTTACAGTAAAGAATAAGTATCCTCTGCCGAGGATTGATGATTTGTTCGACCAGCTTCAGGGTGCCAGGGTATTTTCCAAGATTGACTTGCGATCTGGCTACCATCAGTTGAGGATTAGGGCATCTGATGTCCCTAAGACAGCTGTCCGCACTCGGTACGGGCATTATGAGTTCTTGGTTATGTCATTCGGGTTGACAAATGCCCCAGCAGCTTTCATGGACTTGATGAACCGAGTGTTCAGGCCTTATTTGGACTCGTTCGTGATAGTCTTCATTGATGATATATTGATATTCCCGCAGCCAGGAGGAGCACGAGCAGCACCTTAGAGTGGTTCTTCAGACTCTGAGGGATAGTCGGTTATATGCTAAGTTCTCGAAGTGTGAATTCTGGTTGAGTTCGGTTGCATTTCTGGGTCATGTCGTATCAGCAGAGGGTATTCAGGTGGACCCAAAGAAGATTGAGGCAGTCAAGAACTGGCCTAGACCAGCATCAGCTACCGAGATTCGGAGTTTCTTGGGGTTGGTTGGCTACTATCGACGGTTCGTGGAGGGGTTTTCATCTATTGCAGCCCCGATGACCAGATTGACCCAGAAGGGTGCCCAGTTCAGATGGTCGGATGAGTGTAAGGCGAGCTTTCAGAAGCTCAAGACAGCTCTGACTATGGCACCGGTGTTAGTTTTGCCCACAGGTTCAGGGCCTTATACAGTCTATTGTGATGCTTCCCGTGTTGGGCTTGGGGCAGTGTTGATGCAGGATGGCAAAGTCATTGCCTATGCTTCGAGGCAGTTGAAGATTCATGAGAAGAACTATCCGGTTCATGATTTGGAGTTGGCAGCCATAGTTCACGCATTGAAGATTTGGAGGCATTACTTGTATGGCGTTGCATGTGAGGTGTTCGCGGATCACAAGAGTCTTCAGTATTTGTTCAATCAAAAGGAGTTGAATTTGAGGCAGAGGAGGTGGTTGGAGTTGTTGAAGGATTATGATATCACCATTTTATATCATCCGGGAAAGGCCAATGTGGTGGCCGATGCTTTGAGTAGGAAGTCAGCAAGTATGGGCAGTCTTGCTTATATTCCGGTCGGTGAGAGGCCGCTTGCTTTGGATGTTCAGGCTTTAGCCAATCAGTTCGTGAGACTGTATGTTTCTGAGCCCAGTCGTGTGTTAGCTTGCACGGTTGCTCGTTCTTCATTATTGGAGCGTATCCGTGATCGGCAGTATGATGATCCCCATTTGTGTGTCCTTAGAGACACGGTGCAGCGCGGAGGTGCCAGGCAGGTTACCTTAGATGATGATGGAGTTTTGAGATTGCAGGGCCGAGTATGTGTGCCTAATGTGGATGGGCTCCGAGAGTTGATTTTGGAGGAGGCCCATAGCTCCCGGTACTCTATTCATCCGGGCGCCGCGAAGATGTATCAGGATTTGCGGCAGCATTATTGGTGGCGTAGAATGAAGAAGGATATCGTAGCATATGTGGCTCGTTGTTTGAGTTGCCAGCAGGTTAAGTACGAGCATCAGAGACCTGGTGGTTTATTTCAGAGGATTGAGCTTCCTGAGTGGAAGTAGGAGTGGATCACTATGGATTTTGTTACTGGATTTCCGCTAACTCGGAAGAAGTTCGACGCAGTATAGGTCATTGTTGATAGGTTGACCAAGTCAGCGCATTTCATTCCTGTGGCAGTCTCCTATTCTTCTGAGAGGTTAGCTGAGATCTACATTCGAGAGATTGTTCGCCTTCATGGTATTCCCGTATCTATCATTTCGGATCGGGGTATGCAGTTTACCTTGCATTTCTGGAGAGCAGTTCAGCGAGAGTTGGCCACATGAGTCGAATTGAGCACAGCATTTCACCCCCATACTGACGGTCAGTCGGAGCAAACTATTCAGAATTTGGAGGATATGCTCCGAGCTTGTGTTATTGACATTGGAGGCTCGTGGGATCAGTTTTTGCCTTTAGCAGAGTTTGCCTACAACAACAGCTACTAGTCGAGCATCCAGATGGCTCCTTATGAGGCTTTATATGGTAGGCGGTGTCGGTCTCCGGTTGGATGGTTTGAGCAGGGAGAGGCTCGGTTGTTGGGTACGGATCTGGTTCAGGAGGCCTTGTACAAGGTCACGATCATTCAGGATAGGCTTCGTTCAGCTCAGTCCAGTCAAAAGAGCTATGCAGACCGCAAGGTTCGAGATGTAGCTTTTATGGTTGGTGAGCGGGTATTGCTCCGAGTGTCGCCTATGAAGGGCGTGATGAGATTTGGGAAGAAGGGCAAGCTTAGCCCTAGGTTCATTGGTCCGTTTGAGATTCTTGATCGAGTGGGAGAGGTGGCTTATAGACTTGCTTTGCCGCCGAGCTTATCAGCCGTGCATCAAGTGTTTCATGTGTCCATGCTTCAGAGGTATCACGGCGATCCAGCCCACGTGTTAGATTTCAGCTCTGTCCAGTTGGACAAGGACTTGTCTTATGAGGAGAAGCCGGTGGCTATTCTAGACCGACAGGTTCGTCAGTTGAGGTCGAAGAGTTTCCCTTCTGTTCGTGTTCAGTGGAGAGGTCAGCCTCCTGAGGCATCGACCTGGGAGTCCGACTCCGATATGCGGAGCCGTTATCCTCATCTTTTCCCCAAATCAGGTACTTCCTTCTTCTGTCCGTTCGAGGACGAACGGTTGTTTTAGAGGCGGAGAACAAGGGTCATCAACTATTTTTAATTGAATTCTATGACTTCGAGGCCTTGAAAACCTCATTTAGAGTCGCCTCGATTTGCGTGCGGAGTCTGGGCGCGTAGTCGGAAAGCTTAAATATGAAATTCTGTGAAAAATGCTAAGTTTTGATGTTAAAATGAATAAATTTGACCTTGGTCAACGTTTAGGGTAAACGGACCTGGACCCGTGATTTGACGGTCCCGGAGGGTCCGTAGGAAAATATGGGACGTGGGCGTATACCCGAAATCGAATTCCGAGGTCCCAAGCCCGAGAAATGAATTTTTTAGTAAAATTATTTTCTAAAATTGTAAATCTGATTAGAAAGCGATGGTATCGGGCCCGTATTTTGGTCCCGGCGCCCGGTACAGGTCTTATATATGTTTTAAGTCCTTCCTGTGAAATTTGGTTGAAAACGGACGTCGTTTGACGTGATTCGGACCTAAATTGGAAAATTTGATGTTTTATGAAGTTTGAAAGAATTCTTGAATTTTGAGGTTTAATTCGATGTTTAAGATGTTATTTTGGCGATTTGATCGCACGAATAAGTCCGTAGGATGTTTTTGAGGTTGTGTGTATAATTGGTTTGGAGCCCCGAGGGCTCGGGTGAGTTTTGGATAGGCCACGGGTTGCATTTTTGAACTTAAAACTTAGCTGGTATGATCTGACCTGCAGGCTCGCAAATGCGAGCTGCGCAGACCTGACCCTTCATCGTAAATGCGATAATTTATTCGCAAATGCGAAGGTGCCCATGATGGCCAGGGATCGCAAATGCGATCAATATGTCGCAGATGCGACCATCGCAAATGCGACCATGGTCTCGCAAATGCGAAGGTCCGGAGTTTTTGAAGCGTTCGCAAATGCGAACAATGCTTCGCAATTCCCATATCTGCAGAGGTCGGGGTTCGCAATTGCGAACCCATGTTTGCATTTCTGAGACCTGCAATTTTTACACTTAAACGATTTTGAGCTTCATTTTCATATTTTCTCAAACCCAAACACACTTAGGCGATTTTCCAAGAACAAGTCTTCTTCCAAATCAATTGTAAGTTAGTTTTTACTCATTTCTTTCAATCATTAACATCTTTTAACATGATTTCAACCTAAAATCAAAGATTTTCATGGGGAAAATTGGGTGTTTTGGGTAGAACCTAGGTTTTCCAAAAAATTTGGGGATTTGGACCTCGATTTGAGGTCCGATTTCAAAACAAATTGTATATTTGAATTCGTGGGGGAATGGGTAATCGGGTTTTGGTTCGAACCTCGGGTTTTGACCACGTGGGCCCGGGGGCGATTTTTGACTTTTTGGGTAAAACTTTAAAAAACTCATTTTCATGCATTGGGGTTGATTCATTTAGTGTTTATTAATGTAATTAAATAATTTGTGATTAGATACGAGCGATTTGGCGGTGGAATCAAGGGGTAAAGCTATAATTGAGGCTTGAGTTGTGTTCAAGGCATCCAGGTAAGTGTTTGGTCTAACCTTAGCTTGAGGGATTAGGAGTTTAGTCATATTTGCTATGTGTTTCTTGTGGAGTACGACGTTAGGCATGGTGACGAGTATCTATACGTCGGTGTCGAGCATGACCGTGAGTCTTAAATTGATATTTGTTGTATTCTTGAATAATACTATGGTTGCAATAGTGAGTAGATCTGTGGTATTGAGTAAAGGATTAGCTTATTTTCGTAGAAGTTATTTATGAGTTGGAAATTGTGATAATGGAGATGATTAGGAGTTGAATCGAGATTGGTTATAGCTGGTTCTCCCTTGCCGGGACGAATATACTTGTACTGTTGAGTTCCCTTGCCGGGATAGGGTATTTTATGGTTGATCCCTTGCCGGAATTTTTGTCATGATTACTATGAGCTGTATATTTGGAACGGATTGCGCGCCGCAATATTTTTATTTATGCATACATATATTATATTGGATCGGGTTGCACGCCGCAACATATATATATTATATGGGATCGGGTTGCACGCCGCAACATATATTATATTGGATCGGATTGCACGCCGCAACATATATATATTATTGGATCGGGTTGCACACCGCAACAGATATATTATATTTATTGGATCGGGTTGCACGCCGCAATAGTTATATATATATAACTATGGATCGGGTTGCGCGCCGCAACAGTAGTGTTATTAAATTATTTTAGATACTGTACTGTTCCTTCACATTTGTTTAGTTTCTGCTAAGTTGAACTGTTTCCCCGATGCATGTCCCCCCTTCCTTTTAACTGCTTATTTCTTGTTTATTTTCTGCAATATATTGTATATCTGTACAGGTTTATTTGGTAGTCTGGTCCTAGTCTCGTCACTACTTCGCCGAGGTTAGGCTAGGCACTTACCAGCACATGGGGTCGGTTGTGCTGATACTACACTCTGTGCTCTTTTTTCACAGATCCAAGTCCCGGAGTAGCATTTGGTCATCAGTAGTATATTGGGAGCTATCCTTCAGTCCGAGACTCCAAGGTAGCCCTGCTGGCGTTCGCAGGCCCGGCGTCTCTTCTTTCAGTTTTTATGTTCTGTTGTCATTTGTACTCGAGACAGACTATGTTCTTTTCTTTCAAACACTTATTTGTAGTAATCCTACACAGTCCGTGGATGTTGTGACACCAGGTTCTGGTTAGAGGCACGTGTTGGTCATCAGGATGTTTTGGTTTTATATTTTATTTAAGACTTCCGCTAAATTTCATATTCCGCGGTAATTTATTTGTTTATTTCCGGTAATTTAATTGGTTAAAATGGAATTAAAAACAAAAGGAGTTAATAATTTCTAAGATCGTAGCTTGCCTAGCTTCTACGAGTAGGCGCCATCACGACTCCCGAGGGTGAGAAATTCGGGTCGTGACATGTTATTTTTAAAGAGAACAAAATTCTTGGAGAAGATGATCCTTGGACGAAGCTTTCTTTACCGTAGGCATCTTTGGCCGAGGAAACGTTGCGTCTGTTCCTTAAAGAGAAGCAGTTTATTGTAGGGTTTTTTTTAAAATTAATTAAAAGAAGGGTAATTTTCTATAATTTTATAAAAGGCAGGATAAATTAGTAATTTGACTTTTGCTTAAAGAGCTTCCTGCTTTTAATATATTGTAGATAGATAGATATAGATATAGATATAGAGATAGACTTACAGATTCTAGCCAACACTGGAACTGGTTACATCAATATATTTTTCTTTACGGGTGGAGGTGCATTAGTTATTGATGGCAAGACAATTGTAAAGTTCAAAATGCTCCCAGAAACTTAGATGCATTTTGTTAAATTCTGGACTGGTCAACTTAATACTCTCTTTTTCTAGATAATGCAACCTTCCTTTTTTTTCTAGATAATGCAACTTCTTCTCTCCCTCTTCGCTTTTTATTTCTTTACTGAACTAGTTAAAGAAACCAACAAAAGAGGAGATAAATCCAGACCTAGCTCAAGGTCTACATGACAAAGTTGGTGGTGACTTTGCTGACCAAATGCTTTCCATAAACAGCTCCTTCAAAATTCTTGGTGCGTCCAGTCTTCTCTAAACACACATCTAGCGGCTCTATTGCGGCATCAAAGTTTGGCTATATGGAAAATAAAACACACATCATCAGCAACTAACATCAAGCCATACCATATTTCTTTTACTTAAATTGCCACAAAAGAAAAAAGAGCCATTAACCTCATAAAAGTAAGCCACGCAAACACGATATTTGGGGGAGTTATTGATGACCCGGTGCAATGTTGATTCATACATTCCGTTTGATAAGATCTACCAATAGTCAGCAGACAAGACTAGCTTAAGCAGAGGAGTAAGAATGATTAAAAAGTTGCAAAGCAAATTGCATACCTTCAACATATCTCCTATATTGCACACAAATGTGCCAGGGATAGGTGGTGCTGATATCCACTCGCCCGATTTGTTTCTCACCTTAAAACAACTCAATATGATTAGTAGTGAAAAAAAGAGATATATTTCATCAGCAACTCAGCCTTGTAAATTAGGATGAACTTCAAATCATAAAACAAAGATGTAAGATGAGGCTTTACAAATTAAATCTAGGGAGCAGGCAAGCTTTAAGGACTCGGAAGCCAATCTTCCTCAGTAACTTTCAAAGAAGGAAACAAAATTGGAACGAGGAAACATAATTGTACCTGAAGGGCAACTATGTCGTCATCCTGGTTGACTAATGTCAATAGCCCTATAAGATGAGAAAAAACTTATATCATGGTTGCTAATCAATGGGGATAGTATGCTATCTTTGTAAAGATCAGAAACTTTACCATAATCTGTATGGGCACCACTGAGATTTGTTCGGTTCCGAGAAACGAGATGGACAACAGAGAAAGCCAAAAAACATCACTCATTGGAAAAGAGATACACCAATAACAGAACAGAAAGAAAAAAAGATTTAAACAAGGAAAGATGTGACGACCGACACCAGCAACTTACCATCCAACATCATTGTCAGCCTTATCATGTCCATTTGAAATGGATGCAGCAGGGTAGCCAATTATTCGCAAGACCCAAAATGGATCACCACCTATTTCACCCTCCATTTCATCCGCTGATCCACCCAATGCCAGAGCAATTCCCCTCATTATCTTTCGTGATAGATCTGTCAGCAGTATAACACAAAAGTTCACCAACTTCTTTTCAGTTCCGTGTGGAAAACCTTATCAGTATACCCACTGCGAAAATGTCAAAGGAGCATGTAATAGAGAAAGGCACCTGTGCAACGGTCAACATACTCCTCCATTAACTGCTTGAAATTTGGAGGGTTACTTGGCCTGCATAAGAAAACAATGTATGTAGACCAAACAAAATGAAAAAACAACAAAATTCAAAGTCGGCATTTAGCAGTCAGTAGCATAAACCAAGGGTAAGAAATGGCAAGGGTTTTAAGATGTACAAGGGGAAAGGAAGGAAGGGGTAAGTGCAAAGATTATAACTAACTCGTGAACTTACCATATGTTGGATCCTTGCATAACTTTTCCAAGATCTCCATACATCCCATGTTTCACTTCTCTATAGCACTGCAACCAATAGAGACAAAAGTACATCAAAGACGATTTAGTAACAGAAACAGTAAAATTACTAATAATTATAATAGCTCATTTGGCCAAGCTTCTAAAATCAGCTTATTTTGAGAAGTGCTTTTCTCAAAAGTATTTTTCAAAAAAGTGCTTTTGGTGAGAAGCAGTTTGTGTTTGGCTAATTGATTTGAAAAGCACTTTTGAGCAGTAATTAGTGTTTGGCCAAGCTTTTGAAAACTGCTTCTAAGTATATTTTTCTCAAAAGTGCTTTTGGAAAGAAGCTACTTTTTTCTGCTTCTCCTCAAAAGCACTTTTTTCCATCTAAAAGCTTGGCCAAACACCTTAAATTTTGGCCAAAAGTGCTTTTGGCCAAAAAAAGCACGTTTGGACCCAAAAAAAAAGAACTTGGCCAAACAGGCTATAAAACAAAGTATTCCTATAAAAGCTGTATCGAGACATATGTGCACATAGAAACTGATATTGAGAGGAGTTCACATCTATACCATTGCAAACAGCAGAAATGTTGTCCGTAGTTGAAGAATGGTTTTAATAGAAAAAGCAATTTTTTCTCATTTTTGAGAAGAGCTTAATCAATTTGTGAATGAATTAATGATAACGTTCAAAGGTGAGCCAGAAACCCAAATAATTGAAACAAGACTGCAACAAGCCCCAATCACAATAGGTAAGGGTAAATAGGAATGACGTGACAATCTGTACACTGTTTAAAAGCTCTCTCTTCATCTAACACGCACGCGCATACACACTCTCTCTACATAGAAGATGTGACCAAGATGAGGCTAACAGCAGGAAAATAAGACTTCTCTTTTTGTTTTAACCATTGGCTACTTTAATGAGACAAATAGGACAGGCATATTCTTTCTTGCATTAACAGTTTGCCAGTGCATATCGTTTGCTCCATACAAGTTTGATATTGCCTTTCCTGGATCCAAAGACTGCATATTTATATATCTAGATTGTCCTATAGCCACAGTAATTCAATCAGTTCCAGTTTTACAAAACAATCAGAAACTGACCACACACTTCTAAACCTCCAAATAGTGAGCAAACAGTGGTAAACAGCTATCTAATGCATAATGTGTGAAAAATTCTACACATCTAATCCAAAACTTCAAATGGTAGGGTAAAGAGAAGCTACAGAAATAGAATCAGTAGAAATAATTTGCATTTGGGCCAGAATAAGAAAAGAATATAGCTATAAGCACGGGCTTACAGGTGAAACGGTGAAGAAACCCAAGAATAATACAACAAGTGGTACACTTATTATTTTCTGTAATATATAGGCCATAAGTAATTAGTATAACCTACATCAATAGCTTCATGTATATCAGGTATGCCTTTGGTTATATTCTCTCCGACTCTTTGATATCCTCTGCATTCAAGATACATAAGCAATCATTAGTTAAGATAATGTGTTGGATTTAAGATACTAGGTAAAGACTAGAATAAACCTGTATCCCGTTGCTGCAGAAAGTTTGATTTTGAGTTTCTCGTCATAGGGTTGATGAAAATACTCACGTGTGATGCCTCTAATCTCTTTCATAAGGGAAAGAGAAATACCATGGCCCTTCTGCAAGAACAGAAGACACAACAATTTAGTTTCACTAATACAGAAAGTAACAATTAACATTACGAAAGATCCAAACATGACTTAAAAGTAAGGAGAAGCTTAGCTTCTTTCACAGTGACAGCACACTGTTTTCCCCAATATTGTAAATTCAATAGATACAAAAAATAGGCTGCAATTAAGAAAGAAAAATTAGCAGGAGAAGAATAATTACCACATAAAAGAATCCAGCTTCTCTACAAGCATGATCCAATTGTCTAACAACTTGAGCTACACCTTCGTCGTGAGCCAAATTTGGATGATCCCACTTCTCTAAAAGAGGACTTATATCTGTCTCATAGGAAAAGATAAAATTAATTTTCACAGAACCAATTGAACAGTTTTAAGCAAGGTTTGCACAGCCATATCCAAAAAGTGAAGATAAATAGAAGTAAGAACTTGTAAATAGGGCTTGGAATTGGCTTGAAATTTTCGACCTATTATTGGGATAGACTTGAAATCTGTTGCCATGGTGCTTGGAGTTTTGTGTCTAGGCTCAAGCAACTCTTGCTCTTGCTACCTCTGTTAGGCGTTAGCTGATTCTTTTGGTCTCTTGTTTTTTGAGTAATATTCCTCAGTTATAATGGAGCCTAGCTGACTGCTACTTACTAGTACTAGGAGTATATAAACTCTCCAATCTATAATGATGAGTTTAGCTCAGTTTACCTGCTTTCACTTACCTAATTTTTACTGTGAAGTCCAACATCCTTTTACCGACTCTAGTTAAATAAAAACTTCAAAAAGTACATAAAATGTACCAAAATATTGTAAAAAATCACGAAATATAGAAAAAAAATTATTCTCTAGCAGTAATATTCTTTTTGAAAAAAGAGAATAATACAATTTTAAATTAATTATCTATATTATTGTAATTCATCCTTAAATTGTATATCCGTTATCCATGTTAGGTGTTCGCTTGGTAGGCCGATCTCCAAAAGATACTGTCTTGCCTATACAAATTGGGCGAGTTTGGTCCTGAAAACACACTTTGCGAGTTGAGCAAACGGGAAGGAATTTGTATGACTTGTACACCCAGGACGGAGCTAGCATAGAGTTTATGAATTCGACTTGTTGAGATGGTTAAAATGACAGCTGGTAACTGTTGTGAAGCTGAATGCTTAGAGGGTGACAGAGTTATTTGGGTGATAGCCATGTACTATAGTTTAGTCAGTTAGTTAGTTAATTAGTGGAGTAGGTGTTAATTTTATTAGGTTCACGCGTACAGTGTGTTGAGTTAATTAGCCAATGTAATCACTCTCATTTTCTGCAATTGAGAATCGATTACTTCCAGAACCTTATTCTTCTTTCTTCAATTTGATTTGAGCTTCAATTCTCCACACTTCAATGGTGGAATTTATCACAACCAAACTATAAAATCTCGTATTTATTTTTAAAAATCCATTGAATATGTACATCCTCCCCTCTCTCTCACGAGGGGCTTAGGAAGTGGCACGTGGATGCTCATTCTCTCATTGGCTTATGAAATTTATAAAATTTAAATTTTGATTTCAGCTCAGGTTATTAGTACGTGTAGAGGATAAAAGAAAGGGAATAGGAAAAACATTACTCCCTCCGGTCCAAATAAGTGATTTTTTGGCCTTTTTCTTGTGGTCCAAAATAAGTGATTTTTTCAGATTTCAAGAATGAAGTAATTATTTCTTTCCTACATTGTCCTTGAAGTAAAAGGTGTTGGAATATGTGTTAGGAGTTTTTATGTGAGATAGTAAAGGTTAATATGGTCAATT
Organism: Nicotiana attenuata; assembly: GCF_001879085.1. Lineage (NCBI taxonomy): Eukaryota > Viridiplantae > Streptophyta > Magnoliopsida > Solanales > Solanaceae > Nicotiana > Nicotiana attenuata. Next base: position 34,714 of record NW_017675914.1, on the reverse strand, counting down.
CCATTGCTAATAAATGCTAAAAGGTGGATTTCTTAATTTGTGTGAAAACATCCAAAAAATTACTTATTTTGGACCGGAGGGAGTACAAGTCTTGCACCTTTTTCAATGTAAAACAACAGCTTTTTCATTTAAGTTGTGACCATATTCTCCAAAAGTCCACATCTTATCTTTTTGTTCTTTATAAGTGATAATAGGTGAATTTGACTATAATCACACCTTAAATAATCACCTTCTTGCGTAGTTTTAATGCTAAAAGTGATGACAAAATGCTCTTATTAGTGCTTTTCATGATTTGTAGGTGATATATGTATAAAGACGGCTAAGGAGCAGTTTTGGAGTCAAAAGTGATGAAAAAGAGGCCAACTGTGAAATTTCCTAAGTGACCCGGGCAAAAACAGGCCGAAGATTCAGAGAAT
>NW_017675914.1:20761-22568 GCF_001879085.1 Nicotiana attenuata | reverse complement strand
AGCAGTAGATGTGGTGTACATATGTGAGTAAGTTATATTAGGAGTAGCTGACTTGGCCCAACGACGGACACTTGTTGACGGGTCTCTTGAGGGTCAAAGTCAGATATATATATATATATATATAAAAAATAAAAAAAATAAAAAAACTTGTAGAGGAATCTTCCTGATGACGGACTATGTGGACAGTACTCTTGAGGGAAGTAGTCCATGTAGAATTTTTTTTATTTTATTTTCTTCTTTTAGGTAGTGTAGTACCTCCCCCTTGGTTTTTCTTTTGACCACGGTTCTTTTCCAAGGGTTTTTCTTGAACCGGGTTCGGTAGATTTTTCTTTTATAGTTTTAGGATTAAATGGGTGAAGGTCAGAATGTAACCCCAAATGTGCACACTTGCAAGGAAAACGAACTAAGGGTGTAAGATCTAAGCTTGTTCGTGGACTCATAATATATACCTTAATTTTGCACATCTTGTCTTGCTTGAACACTCGTATGATTGTGTTGATGAACTGATTCGGAATGAGTTACATGCTAAGTGTGTGTGAGTTGTTACTTACATCCTATGCTTGCATATGATACCTAGAACTTGCCCTGTGTGTTTGCAAAGCGAAATAGAAGTCGTTTGGTTTTAGAGATGATTGAGGCATTTCTTTGTGCAACCCTTTATACTTGAGAATCCACCTGTGAATATTACCATAGTTAACCCCTTTGAGCCTGAAGCCTATTCTTTGATAACCTTATAATGATCTAAATCGCTGTGTTTGAATAAACTAATTTTTTGAACCGTTACCTCCTAGAAGCACTTGAATCACTAAGAATATACAAAAGTCAAAGTGTGTGGTGGGAGAGAGTTAGTTAAAAAAGGGGAATCAAGAATGAAGGTTCTGGTTGGTGAACTGGCAGTGTACAATCAATATGAAAAAAAAAAAGAAAAGAAAAAAAAAAGATAAGAAGCAACCAGTTGGACCTAACGAAAAGTGGGGGTAACAAGTGAAACAAAATGTGGAGTAATGATTGGGTTGAGCATAAAGGTAAAATAAAAAAAAAAAGAAGTGTGTATTAAAAGTGCTTAGGGAGGTTAGTCACTATATCCAAATATATCCTACCCGTCCCTTAGCCTACATTACAACCTATAAAGACCTCTTGATCTTTGACTGAATGTCTCGATTAGTGGAGTATTACACTAGGGGCAAGCTTATGGTGTGTCTGTGTGGCATGTGAATGCTCTTTGCTGAGAGTGAGTGAATTCTTTCTATATATGGTTCCTTGTTGTTGAATTTTATGTGTGCGGAACTTCTCTCAAATTTTGTTCATGTGAGGGCATGTGACTCAGGAAGAAAAAGTGAGTCTTCACCTCTGTTAGCGTAATTAGAGTGAGCACAAGTGTGTCTTGGCATGAGAGTCTGCATTTGAGATATGATTGTGAACTGCTTGGGTCGATCATTGATAATAGCAGGTGTGACATAAATTGGGGCAATGCATTGAGCAGTTAGGCCTGGAAGTGTGGTTTAGTTGCTCGAGGACGAGCAAAGATTTAAGTGTGGGGTGTTGATAATAGGTGAATTTGACTATAATCACACCTTAAATAATCACCTTCTTCCGTAGTTTTAATGCTAAAAGTGATGACAAAATGCTCTTATTAGTGCTTTTCATGATTTGTAGGTGATATATGTATAAAGACGGCTAAGGAGCAGTTTTGGAGTCAAAAGTGATGAAAAAGAGGCCAACTGTGAAATTTCCTAAGTGACCCGTGCAAAAACAGGCCGAAGATTCAGAGAACTGGATCCACCGCGGTTCCACCGCGACCGCGGCA
>NW_017675914.1:0-3727 GCF_001879085.1 Nicotiana attenuata | reverse complement strand
AAAGGTACCTTGACTTGAAAGCTGCAGGCAGCTTTTTAGGCCCGGCGTTCGAGCCCAGTAAGATAAATTCCATGTCCATTTAAAATTCAACTTAGCTACTTCACAGACGTTCTGAAATTCAAAGACATGCAACCCGATTTTATATCCAAAGACATGCAAAAATTTCCGTTTAAGTATTTACCTACTTGAACATTTAGTTGCACAGAAGTACCATCCTTAAGAATATATTAAGCTAACAATATCCATAGTCAGATGCAGCTAAAAATTTAGAAATCTATAGCAATGCCAACTACTTGCAATATTCCCGTTATTTATACTCTACCTAATCTAACCTATGAACCTACGTGATGCAGACACAGCAGAACAACCAGCTCCCATTTCATCTAACAACTAACATGAAACTAACTTCAATTTAGCTATTACAGCCAATCAACTAACAGATGACACTGGTAATCAATCAAAAACAGTCCAAGCAGTCCCCTTACAGTCCAGAATTGTTCCAATTAACAGACAACGCATAATTTCAGGGGAACATGACTATTCTACACATTAAAGCTAAAACAGAGGCGAAATAGATCCAAAGAACAGCTCAAACAGCATTTTACTTCATTTCCATAAGCTTGAGATCTACAGAACATGTACCTGGAATTTGTAATGAAAGAAGAAGTGAGAGAGGTCAGCAGCAATAACAGGATTCAGCAGCAATTCAGGAATAATTTCAGAAACCCAGCAATGGGTCGATCAACACAGCAACAATAAGAACAATTTTCGGATCAGAAATAACTTCTCCAAACCCCCAGCAACACTTCACAGAAGTACAGCACCCAACAATGACTCAAAATGACTCAATTGAGATCAACAACCACTTGAAATCCAACCAGTAGACCTCTGAAACTACGATAACCAGGACTGAGCTAAAATGTCAACCAATAGCTAAAACTCGTCTAAAGTTTTAATGGAACAGTAGTGTGTTTGTTTTTTTTTTTGATTTTTGACAGTTTTCTTCTTCTTTTTTTTTTGACTTTTCTGAAGATTTGAAGTTTTGATTTCAAGTTTTGATCTGTAACTTGTGGAGAATGAGAAGGGATTTCTGATGGCTCCCCCAAAAAACTTCCTTCAATAAGGCAATGGGCATGCCTTTTATAGGCCAAACTAAGGCTCTACCAGATTTTTCCTTACTCTTCTAGTCCCCCTTTTATTTTTAGTGTTTACCCTTTATTTTCTGCCTTGTTACACAAGTAACAACCCTAAATTTACTAAAACCTACACTATAGTCCATCCTAGAAAGTTCTATAGTTGTTACAATCCCTATTCTATCCTTACCCCCTTCAAAAATTACCAAATCTGATAAAGGTGCCCTTTTCCCATGCCTAAACTACCCTTTGAATCCCCTGAAATTACTGACCAAATTAAACCAGTCCATTAACTACAACCAAGCAATCTATTTCTGGGGCTAGAACAATTAAAATCAATTTGCAATAAACAATTAAAATCAAATTGCAGTAAACAATTAGGATTCGACTAACTGAACCTAAAATCAGACCACTTAAACGTATATGACTACTGGGAATGGTATTGACATGAAGAACTAAACTTAAGCTAGATCCTGAACATGGGATTACTAACGCAATTAAACTAAACTAAACTAATTGATTACTATTAACCAATAACAACAGTAAAGGCTCAAATACTGAAGAAAAAATTGAAATCAAAAGTGCCCTAAAGAGTTAAAGATTATCAAAAACAAATTTGAACAAGCATACAGAATCAGAACAGCATCGAACAGAACTTACTAAGTTTGAGCACTCGACTGACTATGGGGTGAACTCTGACCGGCCATTTGTTTGAATCCTCCGGGATTCTTGACACGTAACATCCCTAATCGTGTGTTTTCAAAAGAACACACATGATTAGGGAAATTACGGTCCAAAATCCCCAGAGATTTTCTGAGCTAGGGTTCTGCCAGTCTAAGATCTAAAATTCGAGAAGCTCTGGCAAAATTCGAAAGATTTTGGTTAGGGATTAGTGATGAGGGAGGGATGAGGGACATTTGGTACGAATTTGGGCCAGTTTGGGTGAGTTTGCGACTTGGCCGGAAACTTCGATGGAATATTCGACGAGATTGGCTATGATTCTAGGGGAGCTGAGGGCATGGTTGGACAGGGGAAGACGAGGGGAGTCAGTGGTGTATTTTTGGTGGTCATCGGAGCATCGCCGCTGGCGGCGGCGATTTTCGGCCGGCGGCGGACGGCGGAGGGACGGTGGGGCTAGGGCGGAGGAGGGTGGCCGGCACCGGCGTTACAGGGGACGGATTGGTACGAGGAAGAGGAGTTGTGTTTTGATTTTTTCTGTATAATTCGGACAGTTTTATTTCATTCTGAGAGTTAATCGTGGCTATTGGATTTGGGGAGATGGATGATCGTGATTAAACGACGTCAAAACGACGTCGTTTTGAGCATGAGGCAATTGGACCGGGCAGGGGTAAACTGGGCCTGGGGTTGGGAATTTCGTTTGGGCTGACTGATTGTGGCTTAAATTTGGTCTCCAATTAAGACCATCTTTTTTAATTCTTTTTCCCTTTTTCCTTTATCTATTTTTTTATTTTTTATTTTTTTTTGTATTTAGTTATTTTTTCTGATTTTATAAAATGCTAAAACAAAGTAAAGACCTAATTACACTATTTAACTCCTAGAATTACTTATAACTCTATTTAAAGACAAATGCAATAATTAGCAATGCAAAGAACTATTTTCTTGCAATTTGCTTTACATTTTATTCTAAAATTAATTAATACTAAAATTGTGAAATTAAATCCCTAAATGCCAATGTATATTTTTTGGTATTTTCATATGGATAAAAATGCACAAATAAAAATGCAACAATTACCAAAGAATGCCACAAAATTCACAAAAATTATAAAATACTGGAAAAAATTGTTTTGTTTGAAATTTGGCAAAAATCACGTGCTCACAGCTGCCCCTCTTTGCCCGGAAACACGAAGAGTTTTCGTGCAAAGACAAGTGAGCAGAAATGAACGATTTTTGCCCGTTTGCATATTCCGTGTGAAGCAGTTTTGAGAAAGCTTTACCACACCCTGCTTCAGAGGTTGCCTACATATCCTGGGCTAAACAGGAATCAGGTCAGTGTAGTTCGGGAAGGTTCGGTAGCTGGGACTACCAGGAGCTGTGATTTCACTGCTGTTGTTGCTGCTACTGCTCGCTGAACTCCTTATTACACCATATAAAAATAAAAGAAGCTGGACTAAGCTATGATCTATGAATTACAAAGAGTTCTATCTATGTCTTCTAACTTGCTCTTTGTGTTGCCTTGAACTTGTATCTTTCCACTGGAATTCTTGCGTTGTTACCTTGCATTGATTGTAGATGTTTCACCATTCCTCCGGGTGATGTTTGACTGCTGCAATTTGCAATATGTGCCTCTATTCTCCAGGCGGGCTCCTGATTGCTGAACTTGAAACGTATTCCCTTGTTCTCCAAGTGGGCGCCTGACTGCTGAAACTTGAAAAGTATTCCCTTGTTCTCCAGGTGGGCGCTTGATTGCTAAAACTTGAAATGTATTCCCTTGTTCTCCAGGTGGGCGCCTGATTGCTAAAACTTGAAATGTATTCCCTTGTTCTCCAGGTGGGCGCCTGATTGCTAAAACTTGAAATGTATTCCCTTATTCTTCAGGTGGGCGCCTGATTGCTAAAACTTGAAATGTATTCCCT
>NW_017675913.1:4459-56374 GCF_001879085.1 Nicotiana attenuata | reverse complement strand
AAGCTTATTAAGTTGCTCAACATGGAGATCCGATGCAACATCCCATTCCAAGTTCAACTTTCTCAAGGCCCACATAGCTTTGTGCTCTAATTCTACCGGAAGATGGCAAGCTTTCCCAAACACCAACCGGTACGGGGACATACCAATTGGGGTCTTGTAAGCCGTCCGGTATGCCCATAAAGCTTCATCCAACTTTTTCGACCAATCTGTTCTATTAGCATTTACCGTCTTGGACAAGATACTCTTTATTTCTCGGTTGGAGACTTCCACTTGACCACTAGCTTGGGGATGATAGGGGGTGGTCACTTTGTGATTTACTCCATACTTGGCAAGCAATGAATCAAAAGCCTTGTTGCAAAAGTGAGACCCCCCCCACTAATGATAGCACGAGGGGTGCCAAACCTTGTGAAGATACTCTTTTTTAAGAATGCCACAACACTTCGGGCTTCATTGTTGGGTAAAGCCACGGCTTCCACCCACTTTGAGACATAGTCCACCGCCACGAGAATATAAGTGTTCCCACAAGAGCTCACGAAAGGACCCATGAAATCGATGCCCCAAACATCAAAAATATCCACCTCGAGAATCGTATTGAGAGGCATCTCATCCCTTTTTGAAATTCCGCCGGCTCTTTGGCATGCATCACATCTCTTTACCAAGTCACTAGCATCTTTAAACAAAGTCGGCCAATAGAAACCGCAACTCAAGATCTTTGAAGCCGTCCTCACCCCTCCATGATGGCCACCATAGGGGGAGGAGTGACAAGCCTCCAATATGCTCAATTGTTCACCTTCCGGGACACATCTTCTAATTACACCATCCGTGCAAATTTTAAACAAGTACGGATCATCGCAATAAAAATCCAAACTATCCCGCTTGAGTTTCTTCCTTTGGTTGGAAGAGAGCTCACACGGGGCAATTTCGGTCACAATGAAGTTTGCGATGTCCGCGAACCATGGCATGTCACACATCGACACAGAAAGAAGCTGCTCGTCGGGGAATGCATCATTTATCTCAAGGCCGTCACATGGCCTCCCCTCTTCCTCCAACCGGGACAAATGGTCCGCAAATTGGTTCTCACTTCCCTTTCGGTCCACTATTTCTAAGTCAAATTCTTGAAGAAGCAACACCCATCTCATCAATCTTGCCTTGGAATCCTTCTTGGTCATCAAATACCTAAGGGCGGCATGATCCGTATGCACAATCACCTTGGCCCCCATAAGATAGGGCCGAAATTTCTCCATGGAAAATACAATGGCCAATAACTCCTTCTCCGTCACCGTGTAATTCCGTTGAGCTTCATTCATAGTCTTGCTTGCATAGTACAGGGGATGAAACATTTTGTTAACCCGTTGACCCAACACCGCCCCCACTGTAACATCACTAGCATCACACATTAGTTCAAAGGGTAAACTCCAATTAGGTGCAGTTATGATAGGGGTAGTGGTCAACTTGTGCTTTAAATGTTCAAAGGCCTCCATGCATTTTTCATCAAAAACAAACTTGGCATCTTTCTCTAGTAGCTTGCACAATGGATTCACAACCTTCGAGAAGTCTTTGATAAACCACCGGTGGAATTCGGCATGCCCAAGAAAACTCCTCACCTCTTTGACAGAAGTAGGGGAAGGGAGCCTTGAAATCACCTCAATTTTCTCTTTATCTACCTCAATCCCATGTTTGAAATCTTGTGGCCCAACACTATACCTTCTTCAACCATAAAATGGCATTTTTCCCAATTGAGAACGAGGTTCGTTTCTTCACAACGAGCCAAGACTCTATCCAAATTCACCAAGCATTCATCAAAAGAGTCACCCCGCAAGACGATCAAGCATTTGATCGAGAAATAGCAAGGGAAAATGATCCTTGTGGGTCACCTTGTTGAGTTTCCGGTAGTCCATACAAACTCTCCACCAGGTAATGGTTCGAGTGGGAATAAGCTCATTGTTGTCATTGGTCACCACCGTCATCCCTCCTTTCTTTGGCACCCATTGGACCGGAGAAGTCCACGAGCTATCGGAGATTGGATAAACCACACCGGCGTCAAGCCACTTGATAAACTCTTTCTTTACCACTTCTTGCATCGCCTCATTTAGTCTTCTTTGATGTTCAAGGGACGACCTTGCATCCTCCTCCAATATAATCTTATGCATGCAAAATGCGAGGCTTATTCCCCTAATGTCCGCCAGAGTCCATCCTATTGCCCTTTTCCGCCTTTGAAGCACCTCCAAAGTGGCCTCAACCTGCAAGTTAGTAAGGCAAGAAGAAAGAATAACTGGAAGAGTTGAATTAGAGCCCAAAAATTCATACCTTAGGTGTGGAGGAAGTGGCTTCAACTCCAACACCGGTGGCTCCTCAATGGATGGCTTAGTTGGTGGAGTTTTGCGGTTTTCAAGATCCAAAGATAACTTCCTAGGCTCATATGAATATGAACCCATACCATACAATGCATTCACGCACTCCACTCTGCTAGCATCATCATCAACATCCATGCCAAGAAGTACGGCCTCAAGAGGATCTTCAACATGCATCATGGAACTTGTGTCATCCACTATCACAGATGTGAAAATGTCCACAAGTGAACACACTTCCGTGCTATTGGGTTGTATCATTGATTTGCAAACATGGAATACCACCTTCTCATCTCCCACTCGGAATGTCAACTCACCCGCTTCAACATCAACCAAAGCCTTCCCCGTAGCTAGGAAAGGTCTTCCAAGAATATCGGCACTTCAAAGTCCACTTCACAATCCAATATGACAAAGTCGGCGGGCAATATGAATTTGTCCACCCGGACAAGTACGTCATCAATTATACCCAAAGGCCGCTTCATCGACCGGTCCGCCATTTGAAGTCTCATCGAGGTTGGCCTAGGTTGCCCAATTACTAGAGTCTTGAAGACTGATTACGGCATCAGATTAATGCTAGCCCCCAAGTCACAAAGGGCCTTAGCAATCTCCGGACTACCGATAGTGCAAGGGATAGTAAAAGCTCCAGGGTCCTCAAGCTTCGGGGCCATAGAATGCACTATCGCACTGACTTGGTGAGTCATCTTTATTGTTTCACAATCCATGGAACGCTTCTTTGTGACCAAATCCTTCATGAACTTCGCATAGCCCGGCATTTGTTAAAGTGCCTCCACCAAAGGCACATTGATTGTAAGGCTTTTCATCATATCTATGAATATTTTGAACTAATTGTCACTCTTTTGCTTTGCTAACCGTTGAGGATAAGGTGGAGGTGGTCTAGGCAAAGGTGCCTTGGCTTTTGGCACCACCGGCTCCGGTATGTCGATTATGTGCTCCCTAGACGGGTTCACGGCCTCTTGAGTTTCCACCTCGGTCTCATCAATATCTATCCTCACCTCATTGTTCACATTTGGTTCAACCACATCTTCAACAATCAAAGGACCCACATCTTCTTGGAACCCAACATTATCATCCACAACTTGATTTTCTTTCGAGGCATGCACATCACCGCCTCTCCCACTTCTTGTTGTGACTGCCATCACATGATTGTTCCCTCCCTTCGGGTTGACTACCGTATCACTAGGTAGAGCACCCTTAGGTCGGGTATTCAAAGCTTGAGAAATTTGGCCTAGTTGCACTTCTAGGTTCCGGATAGATGTGTTGTGGGAAGCCAATTGAGCATCGGAGTCTTGGTTCTTTTTCATTATTTGTTCGAACATCATTTCTATTCTTCCCATATCACTACCCGAAGAACTAGACCCTTGAGATTGAAAGGGGGTGGATTGTTTGGTTGTTGGAACATGGGGGGCCTTTGAAAACCTTGCCCCCGGTTGCCTTGATTTCCATTGTTATTCCACCCGCCTTGACTATTGTTGTTGTTTCAATTATTATTGTTCCCGCTCCAATTGCCTTGATTGTTACCTTGGTTACCCCAATTGTTGTTGTTCCAATTGCCGCCACCTTGTTGTTGGTTGTTGTTATTCCAATTACCGCCAACTTGTTGATTGCCCCAATTTCCTTGGGGGCGCCACTGTTGATTCCCTTGATTTCCTCTATTTCCTTGGTAGTTATTGACATGTTGGCATTCCTCGCTTTGATCATCATAGCACTCATTTGAATAACCACCACCTTCATTGTTGTTGTCAAATTGCTCACCATTACCTTGAGGTTGTTGTTGCCCTCTTTGCCTCCTTTTTAGCATAGAAACACCTTCCATTGCATTGACTTGGCGCGGGTTTTGGACTTGTTGCAATTGCGCCTTCGCCAATTGATTCATAGTCGTTGTAAGTTCGGCAATAGCTTGGCCATGATCGTTCAATTCCTTGTGCAAATGGATGACCGTGGGGTCACCTTGAGGCACATTCGCTCGGCTTTGCCATGCCGAAGAGGTGTCGGCCATTTCATCAAGTACATCACATACCTCTTGGTAAGAAAGTTTCATAAAGTTCCCTCCGGACAATTGGTTCACAATGCACTGATTCGTGGTGTTGATGCCCCGATAAAAAGTTTGTTGTATCATTGCCTCGGTCATGTCGATATTAGGGCACTCCTTCACCATTGTTCTATATCTTTCCCATATTTCGTGCAAAGGTTCCGTTGGCATTTGCTTGAAAGCTAGAATCTCATCCCGAAGAGCCGCCATATGACTTGGAGAAAAGAACTTGGCAATAAATTTGTCCGCCAATTCATCCCATGTGGTGATAGAATGATTTGGAAGAACCAGTCCAACGCTTTACCCCGAAGAGAAAACGGGAAAAGCCTCAATCTCAATGGTCCTCTGACACGTTTGTTTGTTTGCTGCCCCAGCATGTATCTACGAACCCCTTCAAGTGCTTGTATGCATTTTGATCGGAGGCGCCCGTAAAATATCCTCGTTTCTCGAGCAGTGTTAACATGACATTTGTGATTTGAAAGTTCCCCGCCCGGATTCGGGGAGGAACAATGGCACTCGCATACCCTTGATTTTGGGAGAACTCTTGGGACTGCTCTTGGCGGTGGCGGAGGAGGGTCTGGAATAGGATTGTTATCATTAGCCTGACGGCCTTTACGTGGAACCTGAGGTACGGGAACCTCATCATGATCTATATCTTATACCTCCTCCCCCGCCATGGCATTGCCCATAGGGTCATTAGCATTTAAACCCATAGTACCTAAATGATCGACACAAACAAAATTAGTAAACAAGAAGGAAAGAGAAGCAAAACACAAAACTAACCAAACAGATAGTCAACACCGTAAGCTCCCCGGCAACGGCGCCAAAAAGTGATCGCTGCCGACTCGACACTACACTAAGGTAGGAAGAGCGGGTCGCAATAGCTTTTACCCGAATAGTTATCGGGATCGAATTTCCACAGGGAGCTAGTAGTGGAGTTGTATTGTCTGTCTAGTTTAGAATTGCGGTTGTGCTTCTAATGTCACTTCAAACATTTTTGGTTTTTCTTGCTAAGTTATGCTACGGGAATATTGCTAAGTTGTATTTAATATAGAGAAAGGCACTAGGGTCATGGCATTGCCTAGGTGGCTAATTAACGGGTAGATAATACTAAGGATAGATTGACATGTTTGGGGCTTATGTTATAACCGTTGCACAATTGTACCCACTCTCACACCTCTCAGTAGAGAGAGTGATTTTGCCCAATTGACTCTCTCGAGACCAATTGGGTAGGCCAATTAGACCAAGCAACTAGGGTTCAAGTAGGGTGATTACTCTCTCGAGATTTAACCCGTTAATTGGGACTACCATTTCCCATGGGTCCATCCCAATTCCTTGTTGGGTCAATTTTGGGGTCATGGACTCTCTTTCTCAAGAAGAGTTAAACCCACAAAGCTAGAATCAGTGTTCGCAACCACTAATCCTTAATTAAAACCTAAAATCAACCCAAATAACAAACACCCAATATCAATCTAGCCTTAGATGGCAACACCCATCAATTACCCACACCAGGGTTGAGCCACAACCCTAGCTAGTGAGTTTAGCTACCCATGCTAGATACAGAAATTAAAGAAGTAAGCATATTAATTAATTGCTAGGAAGAAATACAATATTGAAGAGCAAAAGTGCCAAAAATGGCTAAACTATTCGGTCACATGAGCTCAGCTGTGTTCAGAACATCAAACTTAACCTAAAAATGGAAAAAGGTCCTATTTATACTGGGCTGGAAAAACTAGACAAAAATACCCCTGCGGGGTCAGCGCGGACAGCGCAAACATGACCGCGGCCGCACTGGCTCTTGAACTCTTGGTTTCTTCTTCTCTGAAGTTGAGGACCGCGGACCGCGTGAAAATGTAGCACGGCCGCGGTGGAAGCTGGCGTGGCCGCACAAAAATGAACGCGGGCCGCTTTGCTTGGAAGTGGTCAAATTTTTGGCTCTCTGAATCTCTGCTCCGCGGACCGGGTAAAAGAGTAGCGCGGCCGCGGAGCCTGACCGCGGACCGCGTGGAAATAACCGCGGCCGCATAACCATCCCTTTGAATCTACCATCCTCCGAACCTCCTAGTGCGGCCGCGTTCACAGTTGTGCGGTCCGTACTAGGTCCTCTTTTCCTCAACTTGCTTAGTCTTTGACACTTGAGCAGGTTTCACTCCTTTTTGAGCTGATATTTGACATTCGTCGCTTTGTCAATCAAACCTGCAATCAAGTACAACTTGTGAGCATTTTGGGACTATTTTGTAGCAATTTTTAACCAAAGCATAGGCAAGTAGGGGCATAAAACACGTTAAGATCCTAACTTATCAAGCACCGATGAGGATCATAGGAGAGCGAACAGAGAAAGATATAAGGAGGCTAGGAAGGAGGCGAAAGTAGCGGTCACAGAGGCTAAGACTGCTGCTTTTGGTCGGCTTTATGAGGAACTGGGGGGCAAAGGTGGGAATAAGAAGTTATTTCGATTGGCCAAAGCGAGAGAGAAGAAGGCTCGCGATCTGGGCTGTTTAATGTTATCTTCAAGACAAAGAGGATGCCTGATGAGTGGCAGTGGAGTACAATGGTTCCGGTGTACAAGAACAAAGGCGATATCCAGAATTGTAACAACTATAGGGGTATCAAGTTACTAAGTCATACCATGAAAGTCTGGGAGAGGGTGGTGGAAATGAGGATAAGGAGGGCGGTGTCTATATCGGAAAACCAGTTCGGGTTCATGCCGGGCCGTTCTACTACGGAAGCTATCCACCTTATAGGAGGTTGGTAGAACTATACAGGGATAGGAAGAGGGATTTGCATATGGTGTTTATTGACCTAGAGAAGGCATATGACAAGGTCCCTAGGGACGTCCTTTGGAGGTGTCTGGAGGTGAAAGGTGTGTCGGTGGCTTACATTAAGGCGATAAAGGATATGTATGATGGAGCTATGACTCGGGTTAGGACTGTGGGAGGTGACTCAGAGCCTTTTCCGGTGGTTATGGGATTACACCAAGGATCTGCGCTCAACCCGTTCTTAATTGCTCTGGCGATGGACGCACTGACACACCATATCCAAGGAGAGGTGCCATGGTGTATGTTGTTCGCTGATGATATAGTTCTGATTGATGAGACGCGAGGCGGCGTTAATGGGAGACTGGAGGTATTGAGGCAGACTCTAGAGTCTAAAGGTTTCAAGTTGAGTAGGACTAAGACGGAATATGTGGAATGTAAGTTCAGCAACGTGACGGGGGAAGCGGATGTGGAAGTTAGGCTTGACTCACAGGTTATCCTCAAGAGAGAAAGTTTTAAGTACTTAGGGTCAATTATCCAGGGAGATGGGGAGATCGATGGGGATGTTACGCACCGTATAGGAGTGGGGTGGATGAAATGGAGGTTAGCGTCTGGAGTCCTGTGTGACAAGAATGTGCCACCAAAACTCAAAGGTAAGTTCTATAAAGCGGTGGTTAGACCGGCCATGTCGTATGGAGCTGAATGTTGGCCAGTCAAGAATTCACATATCCAGAAGATGAAAGTAGCAGAAATGAGGATGTTGAAATGGATGTGTGGGCACACTAGGCTAGATAAGATTCGGAATGAAGATATTCGGGAGAGGGTAGGCGTGGCTCCCGTGGACGACAAGATGCGGGAAGCGCGGCTTAGATGGTTCGGACACGTGTGGAGGAGAATCCTAGATGCACCGTTAGGAGGTGTGAGCGGTTGACTTTGGCAGGTACGAGAAGAGGTAGAGGGCGGCCTAGGAAGTACTGGGGCGAGGTGATCAGGTAGGACATGGAGCGACTTAAGATTTCCGAGGACATGGCTCTTGATAGGAACATGTGAAGGTCGAGCATTAGGGTGGTAGGCTAGGGGGTAGTCGAGAGTTCTTCCCTCTTTGTACCGGGTAGTCTGTTAGAGTTTCGTTAGGTTTGTTAGCGGTCTTTGTTGTATTCACATTGGTGTTTTGCATAGTTTTGTGTTATTGTCCTTTCACTTATTTGTTGTGGTTATTTTCTTTCTGGTATCTTTTATTGTTACATTTTTTTTCTCTTATTTCTTTTCTGATATTATTGCCTTTCCTGTTGAGCCGAGAGTCTCCTGGAAACAGTCGCTCTGCCCTTTTCGGGGTAGGGGTAAGGTCTGCATACACTCTACTCTCTCCAGACCCCACTAGTGGGATTTTACTGGGTATGTTGTTGTTTGTTGTTTTTTCTATAAGCAAAAGGGTGAATCAAATTCTTTTTGGCCCATCCTAGCAGCCTACTTTTCCCTTGAACAAATATTTTATTCTTTTGACTAGCCTTTTCTTTTGCATTACATTCACTTCTGTAGTGACCAGTCTTACCACAGTGTGTGCAGATTCTGTTCTCAGGAAGTATGAGGTACTTGCTTTTGGGATCCCACTTAGGTGCAGGGGTCCCGTAGCCAAGTCCTGTCTTATTGCTACTATGGTGTTCATGTAGCCATGAAAGTGCATCAGAGGACCTATTCCATTTATAGGTTTTGTCTAGCTCGTGCTTAACCTTACTTAGATCCTCCTTAAGGACTCTTATCTGCTCATCTCTTTTGTACAACTCGTCTTTCATTTTTTCTAGGTTTTCTTCTAATGTGAGTTGTGAGTGATCAGCTTTCTTTTTACCTGTTCCTAATTTCAATTTTAGATTTTCAGATCTTAGCTCTAGGATAGTGATGTTAAGTTCATGAACCTTGTTCTTTAACTCATCATTTTTACTATTACTTTCACTAGCCCTAAGTTCCAGATTTTTGCACTTAGCTTTCAAAATCACACATTCCTTAGACAGTTGTTCCTTTTCATTGTTTAGATCCTCAGATTCATCAATGAAATCCAGGAGTAACTTAGATTGCCTTTCTTTAGACAAAAATTTGATCTTCTCTTTGAGATGAATTATACTTACCTCAGATTCCTCATCGGATTCTCCAATTGCCATAAGTGTTTGTTCATCTCCATCTTCATCCTCTGAGTCCTCATCTGAGCTTTCTCCCCAGGCAGCAACCATAGCCTTTGTTGATCCTTTGTTCTTCTTGGGTTAAACATGTTCCTTCTTCCTATTCCTTCGTTCAGTTCTTTCCTTCTTCCGTTCAATTTCCCATTGAGGCAGTTTTTGATGTGGTGATCAGTAACACCTCTCATTGGTTTATTTTTTAGGAACCCTTGGTTTGTTGTAGCTTCCACTTCTTGAAGGACCCTTTCCTCTCATTAGGTACTTCTTGAAGTCCTTTGTGATCATGGTCATTTCATCCTCCTCGAGATCAACATCTTCAGTGATTCTGAGTGTCAGGCTTCTTTCCTTCTTGGGTGCATCCATCTTCATGGTTTGCCTTCTAAGTTCATAGGCAGTGTGATTTCCAATTAGCTCATCCAACTTATGAGTGACAATGTTCTTTGATTCCTAAATATCAGTGATTTTGCTTTCCCAGGAGATTGGCAGAACCCTTGTCAAAATCTTCTCAACTTTGTCTTCTTCAAGCATAACCCTTCCAAGAGACTTAAGTTCATTTGTCAGTGTGGTGAACCTTGTATACATCTCCTGGATGGTTTCCCCTTCCTTCATGGTGAAATTCTCATATTGAGAATATAGCAGTGCTCCTGCGGACCTCTTCACTTGAGATGTTCCTTCATGAGCCACTTGCAAAGTGTCCCAGATTTCCTTAGCAGTGGTACAGCTTTGAATTTTATTGTACTCGTCTGGACCAAATCCACACACAAGCTAAGGCCATTTCTTGGCCTTAGCATTCTTTTCCCATTTCCTCAAGTCCCCAGCATTGAAGTCAGCTCTTGTTTTTGGCACATCTACTCCTTCGGCATTCTTCTTCATGGTAGCCAGGGGACCATCAGTGACAATTTCCCATAACTCATAGTCTTCTCCGATGATGTGATCTCTCATCCTGTTTTTCCACCAAGAGTAGTACTGGCCATTAAAGAGTGAAGGCCTATCAGTGGATTGCCCTTCCCAGTTTCCAGGTGGTGCGCTCATCTTGATCTGTTCCTAAGGTGTTAGCCTCTTCAAGGATAACCTGGCTCTGATACCAGTTGATGTTTTATACTTCAATACCACACAAGAGGGGGGGGGTGATTTGTGTGGTTACTAATTTTTCGCTTAAACTGATTATGGTAGGACCTGATTCTTCTATGTGTTCCTTCTACTACTGTTGCGGAATAATAAATATAGAAAGTAAAGAACACAAGTATTTTTAAGTGGAAAACACCCGGCTCAAAAGGTGAAAAAATCACGACCTACTACTCAGTACGATTTTCCCCAACACTTCACTAAATCACTGAGCCAAAACAGCATTTACAAAACTCTTTGTAAACCTAAGGATTACCTCTAATCTCGTTGTAGCAACCAGCCTCTACCTGCTGCGACAACTTCAAGTTAACTCTAACTTGAATACTCAAAGTACCTATGACAATTGCTTCTAAATAAAGCTAAACGGTACAATATGAGAACACCTACTACAATTGAACTAGAAATGAAGAAACATAAAACTCTTTATGGAGCTGGTTCTTCAATCTGGTTCATGTAGCTTCAGATTTGCACACTTGAATCACACACGAACTGCTTGTAAAAAGCCTTGCTATTTTGCTCTCAATTCACGTTTAACTTATGCGTTTTTGTGCAACACCTGTAATGTGAGAAAATCCTGCAATTTATAAAGTTAGTAGATAAAGAAATTACTAGAGTTCTGATGCAACTCTTCCTTGGTAGAAGAGTTCTAGTTGATTTCAACTTCTAACTCATTCCCTATCTTGGATAGTGTTCTCTTTGATTAAGGAGTCCTTCTCCTTATCAATTATGCAATCTTTTTGATCAGGAGATATTAAATAAACCAAGTTAAGCTTATCTCGTTCACGTGCATCCCACATGCTCGAATTTGCCCGTTTCTATGCACACAAGGGATGGACCTGGTTCATGCCTGAGTTCCTTTGTCAGTCTTCAAAACTAACCTTTACTTGTGCCAACAACTATGTTCCGATTCAATGATAAGGAAGATAGAGTTGGGGTAGGAGTCTACGATGCGATACTAATGTATAGTTGGGGGAGATACATGATAACTATGAATAGGAAGCAAAAACTATTATGTTAAAAAGTTCGAGGGTGTTACTAGTATCTGTTATGAATCTCCCATCAATATTAGATATCGGACAATTCTTATCACCAAGGCTTAAACAAATTAGAAGAGGCAAACCCTTCTTTTCAAAGTTACAAATGTTTCCTGTATATTTCTTATATCATATAGTATATGCAGATTTCCTTGGTCAGATCTCTTGATCCAATCTGTTTGGGATACAAAATTAAATATTTCTTTCCAAGTTTTAACTAAGTCCAAAACCTTTCTCAATAACTGAAGTTCCAACCAATTTTTCGAAACAAGAATGTCTACACAAAAAACGAACCTCACCGCAACTCCCATCAGTTCTTATCCTCAATTCATCCACGTTATCAGATTCCCCTTCGCATTTGCCACGTTATAATCTTCATTTCTATCCATCGTTTAGATAATTATTATAAATCCTTTAGTATTTGTCCAAGAATTTTTAAGTGATCATGGAAACAAGAAAGAAAAACATTAGAATTGTGATGTTGCCATGGCTAGCTCATGGTCATATCTGCCCATTTCTAGAGCTAGCAAAAGCACTTTCAAAGAGAAATTTCATCACTTACCTCTTTACTACACCAGTAAATCTCACTTTTTTCAAACAAAGACTTTCTGTGAAAGAATCCATACGTATTAAGTTAATGGAAATCCAACTTCCAAATTTGCCTCAACTTCCTCCTCATTTTCACACAACCAATGGCCTTCCACCCCATCTCATGAACACTTTAAAAAAGGCATTTCTCATGTCCAAACCTGATTTTTTCACAATTCTTGATACTTTAAAACCAGACTTAATCATCTATGATTTTCTCCAGCCATGCATTCCAACAATGGCTGCTACATTGAATATCCCAGCTGTCCTATTTCTCACTCCTGGTGCTGCATCAAATAGTTATCATTATCATGGTAGGAATAATAATCCAAGTTCTGATTACCCTTTTCGCGAAATCTTTTTTCGTGATCATGAGCATAGGAAAAACAAGGAAATATTCGATTTGCTTGAGAATGATGGCATTGATGAGAAAAATGGTGTCACGAGATGCTTTGAAAGATCACATGACATCGTCTTGATCAAGACTTTTAAAGAGCTCGAAGGCAAATATATCGATTACCTCTCAGTGTTGTTCAAGAAAAAGTTTGTTCCAGTTGGCCCTCTTGTTCGAGAAATTGAGCAAAATGGTAAGCAACATTGTGAGATCATTGAATGGCTCAATGAGAAAGAAAAATGTTCGACGATTTTCGTTTCATTTGGGTCTGAATGCTTCTTGTCCAATGAGGAAGTTGAAGAATTGGCACTAGGACTTGAGCTTAGCATGGTGAATTTCATATGGGTAGTTAGATTTCCAATGGGAGAAAAAAAGAATATTTTAGAGGTTTTACCAAAAGGATATTTTGAGAGGGTTGAGAATAGAGGGATAGTAATTGAAGGATGGGCACCACAAGGAAGAATTTTGGAGCATACGAGTATCGGGGGATTTGTGAGCCATTGTGGTTGGAGTTCAGTAATGGAGGCGCTTAATTTCGGTGTTCCAATTATAGCCATGCCCATGCAACATGATCAACCACTAAACGCAAGGTTAGTGGTAAATGAAGTAGGGGTAGGAATGGAAATTCATAGAGATGAGGAAGGAAATCTTGGCAAAGAAGAGGTGGCTAGGATTGTAAGAGAAGTGGTGTTGGAGAAAAGTGGAGAGAGATTGAGGGAAAAAGCGAAGGAATTTAGTGAGATAATGAGAGAAAATGGAGAAAATGACATTGATGAGGTGGTGGAAGAGTTGCATAAGCTATGCAAGAAAACATTAAGGCATAACTACTACCTAGGAAAACTATTTTAGAAAGAAAGAAAGAAAAAAAAGAGCCTTATTTACCTTTTATCTTTTTCTGTTTTGTTTGTCTTAGTGAAAAGCGGAGCCTTGGCATAACGAAAGCTTCTTTGTCTGGTTTTCTTTCTTTGTTCCTTTAACTTTAATTTGTTCAATGAATTTCTCCAAAGAGATCATTGGTGGGATTTGTCTTTGAAAATCAATCCTTTTGAATAGAGGGCCGACGTAATGGAACATAGTCCCTAAGTTTCATTTTATGTGATTGCGTCTGATTGGGGTCGTGACTCGTAAGTATAAAGTTTAAAAAGAAAGACTTGAATTTTATGGTCTAAAATAAGCCATATACACTTGCATGATTATAAAT
This sequence comes from Nicotiana attenuata, assembly GCF_001879085.1. Taxonomy (NCBI): domain Eukaryota; kingdom Viridiplantae; phylum Streptophyta; class Magnoliopsida; order Solanales; family Solanaceae; genus Nicotiana; species Nicotiana attenuata. Next base: position 42,707 of record NW_017675913.1, on the reverse strand, counting down.
TTTTCATTAAGGGTTAGATAGGAAGTGTATAATTAACTTATTTCTAAATATAAAAATATGTTCTTTTCGGCACAGATTTAAATAAAGTTCAAGAGAGAGAGCGAAACGTATTTTTTGAGTGTCAAACAACATAAAGAATGTATAAGGTTCACTATACCACTAGTATTATTTTGAATAAATAATTAAGTTTAAACATTTACTATGAAAGACTTTATTATTTATTTATTTATTTTATTTGAATGTAAAAATTAAAATGACAAAATAAATTAAAAGAATCAATATTATATAGTAGTTAAATCAAAGTAATAATATTGGACAAGTGACTTAAATTTAAGGAGAAAAGTGTACAGGTTACACATCCTCTTTACCTCAAAGTATGAGCCATGAAAATGGGAGGTATGTAGAAGTCAGCATCAGCTACTGAAACACTTGATAGCAAACAAGTGAAGCAAACAACATGAAACAATACGCCAAAAAAGAAAAAGGGAAGTTCTATCACCAGAACAACAATAAAAACAGTAGACTTGCCACAAAATCTCTTATCCAGATGAACCATGTGTCTTCAGTCCCATGCAGAGACAGAAACATTACTTTCAACCTCCCTGGACTGTCATGGTATTCTCATTCACCATAAAGCAGCATAACTCAAGTCAAGAATAAATAACGAGTTTAAGTTCTATGCACGGGCAAAGTAAATAATATGAGTATTTACATAATCTCGGATCATTTATATGGTGGTAAATCTCTATGATAATGATTAATTGGTAGCCAAGTAAAAAATGGTAACCAACCTACTATAACATGTTGTATTAACTAACGGTATTAAGAATCTTTCTATTGGCAGCGTATAAGTTAAATCCATAGATAATGTAATGCAAGAATCACATTAACTCAAGCCGAAACCTCTTCAAATAAGTTCAAATGATGAACAGCAGCCTTTGGTCAATAACGGAATAATCCCTGCTTGCACAAAGGCTATCAATCACACAAGTCTTACAACTGCTAAGTGACGAGTATTGCTAGTTTCATTTACGGGTATTAATTCTAACCACCTTCAGTTCACTTTTTGTTTACAAGAACTTCACTTCTGTAAACTCTCTCTATACTAGCCAACGAAGAATAGATATCTATATCTATCTGACCAGTGCTACTAAATGACATCACATACAATTTCTCAGTATGCACAGTAAGAGAGTTGATTGTCTAGTTGTAAATAAGCACAACTTCTATCAGATAGCTAGCAATACACAGACATATATTATAAGATCATATACTATAGTTTTGACAGCTTAAATAACTTCACTTCCTTTGGCAAAAACCAGGATAAGATGTTGAAGTTAACTAGACAAAACAAATCACGAAGCTGTACAACAGTAATATAACAAGCCATGAATTGTCTTATCTGTCGGATAGACGTTGCATAAGTCCTCTCAATGGCCAGGAGAGGCGCTGCAAATGCAAGCATCATCTTTGGACTTTAGGAGGCAAAGGATGCATGCATCCCAATGTTGCCCTGGAAAATGCACATGCTCCGTGAATAAGGATTTTGAGAAAATAAATCCACATGCTTCCAGATTGCGAGGAGACCAAAGAAATAAGTAAATAAAATCCATAGGTATGTTACAACAAAGTGCAATGATTTCACCAATTTCAGTGCTCAGTTAGAAGCTTCAGAAGTAGGAAAAGATAATAGACTTATTAAGATGATCCTCCATTTTATTGATAGGTACATGACATCCTAAAAACTAAATGTATCCTTACACATGGATCTACTGTTGGTTTCTTCCAACTCAGAAAACAATTATTCAGGAAACACTAACTGCTTCATTCTTATCTGTTTTCCGCCCCCTTGAAGAGAGCTTTTGGGTTGTAACATTTAAACTTCGACATTTCCATAGCAGGAATGTCATTGACTACATCAGAAATCAGGGAAAAGGTGATTTTTACAGTTCGATGCTGATACTGGAAAATACCCAAAGTCCTACAGAAAAAACATTCGTCACAAAGTTCAAAGTATGAATTTAAGAATAATAAAGTCGATTTCTTTTCAAGAATATATGGCAAGATAACATAGTTACAAATGGGGCAACTGTCTACAATGGTGGAGGTTAACGACCAAGACAGAATTAACAAATGTGTCACCTATTTTCATGCCTTTACAATGCTACTCAAGTCAAAACATGGATGTGGTCCTACCATCAAAAAGAAAGCCAAAATGGAAACATTAATTATCAACTGACATGAATACCAGTTCCAGCAGAAATTAAAGTCCTGAGCTCCGTCAAATGTTCGTCATTTGAGATATGGAGTGCGATGCGGAGATTTGTTAGTAATGCTTCTTGTTCCCAACTCAAGGGACCAGAAGCATACAATGCCTCCAAAGTGCAGCGATAAGCATGCAACTCCAGCTCATGAATACTTGCTGCAACATTATCCTCCGAAGAAAGACGGCAGCTTTCCTCCTCATGTGCTTCTGCTGAACCTTGAAAAGACTCTGCATCACTGCACAGAAGATCAGGTACATGATAATGAACTTCGGCTGAAAAGCTAGAAATTTTATCAGGACTCTCATGATAAATACTACAACTACCAACTGAGCATGCATCACTATCAGAATCATTAGATTCTCCAATTCTGGCAGCGGAATAGCCATTGGCACCACTCTTTTTTGTAGGTTTCAATCCGTAATATTCATCAGACCAATTGTTAAATGAAGCACCCACACACTTCTCATCCATCATATTTCCTTTGCACTTGGCAATAACATGTGTCTTGCCCCCTAAGGAAGCCGGAACTATTCTTTGTCTCTTAAAACCTCTCTCAGCTGCCACTACCTCCTGAATGTTTCTAGATGATTCATCTGACACCCTTTTCAGTGACACCAAAGAGCTAGAATGAGACTTCTGCCTTTTAATGTTTCCCTGAGCAGCAAAATCTCCGTCTCTAACATGACAACCATTCCTAGCACTTAAGACCAGGCTCAACTTTTTACAAGGTTTTTGAGCAGAAAGCTGGTCAGGTTTTGCACAGGTACCAGATCCCTGTAAGTGAAAACCAAGACAGGGTCAAGAAATGCATCAAAAAGAAGGGTTATCTTTCCACTAATACATTTACTAGACAATGATAAAACAACCAACAAAACAAGGGATAAAGCAATGATCAGAATGGTTAAAGAGAGGTTAGTCTAAAGGGGAAAAACTCTTAAACAGCAAAACTTAACAAATACCAACACCATCAAGAAATTCTATCTAATAAAATTCAACAGATAAGATAGTAAAAGTGAGATGCTTAATTTCTTCTGTCATTCTACATTACTCGCAAATAAGGTCAAAACTCAAAACCAAAAAAAAGGAGAAAAATAAGAGCACTAGGAGAAGGGTGAAAGGGAGAGTCAGAATGAAGACTTGCCTTTCCGATCAAGTGCCATTTTTCATCTTGCCAACATTGTCGCACTCTGGTGTTTGATCTGTGAACCTTAATCTCCTGAGGACACCCAGTTGGGTGTACCAAATAATAGCCTCTGTTCAAAACATTCACAATTCTGGCAGTTTTCCATGAACAGTTATCGAACACCTCGATTATTTGACCAGTTTCCCCATTCTCCACACCCTCTAGAGAAGGGGGACACGGTCTGATGTCCCTCCTCGAAACCCTCTCGACCCTCGCATAGCTTTCCATACCTGGATAACAATTATACATTACAGAGTAAGTATGCCCATTACCAGAGAGGATCTCAGCGGGAGACCAAGATACGGGCGAATCGTTCTTGTTCATCACCTCAACTTTACTTCCTCTTTTAAACCTCATGACCTATGATTTAGCCAACAATTAATAACCTGATTTTCACAAAGAAAAAGAAAAACATGAGAGCTATACATAGGAACCAAGCAAATTCTTGTCCAGGTAGAATTAATATGAGATCAAAACTACAAACAAACAAAAATGGCATTTAAATCACAACATGATTAACTAAATGTAAAGTGATATATAAAGAGAGAAATATCAACAAAGTTTCTTCTTTTCCAATAAAATAAAAGTACCCATAAAAAGAGTGTATTTTTCATCAATATGATTCTCAGATATATACAGGAAGCAAGAACAAAAACTCTACTCAAAGCCCCACAAAACAAAAAACACTCAAGCTAAAACATAAAATTAAAAAATAATAATTAGTACTATAAATTTCAAAATACTTGATGAAAACACATTGATCAAATTTTTTTAAAAAAAAAATCAAGGAACAAACTAGAGTAGGCACTAATCAGAACATATGTATAAAACAGAACAAAAAATAGAGAATAAAAAAATTAATAACAAAGATTAATATTTTATGAATGAATTGCAGGAATGATCAAAAAATACCCAGAAAATTTTACCAAAAAATCGATAAATTAGGTTTGGGAAATTTAAAAAATAGACATGAAATTTAAGGACCTTTTCTTGAAATTGAAGCAATGCTTCAGCTTGTGAAGTTGTTGATCGCAAATAAAATTGATTTTCTCAAAGAAACTAAATGAATTTTCCCTTTGTCGGATTTGGGTAAATGGTATTTTTGTGTTCTAGGGTTTGGTTTTTGTTGGGGAAGAAAATTAAATAAGAAAAGAAAATAATTTATGAGAAAAATAAAAATAGAGAGAAGGGTATTATTGGAAGATAATGATGATTTGATTCCAGAATTTGATCCACCAGAAAAAAACTTTAAGGGCCCCATGAAACGATGCACGCTTTTTTTGTTTGTTTCAAGAATATTAATTTCTTTTTTTATTTTTTTCGTTTGTGTTTACAACTAATTACATGTCCATTTGGTATTACATGGAAATATTCTCTGTAAAAAATTTACTTCTTTTATTTTAATTTATATGACACACTTTCTTGTTGGAATATATCAAAATGTTGACTTTGTTTTGTATTTATCCTTCATCGCTTTTAGAATACATAGGATCGTTGAAATTACTTAAACTAGAAAATAATTACGGGATACAATTAGATATAATTTTACATTACGTTTGGTTGGTGTTCCATTTTCATATAAGTAAATAAGTAATATAGGTATAAATTTATATTTCAATTCTTGTATTATTTTTTAGCAGATTCAACATGAAATAATTTAGACAGAAATAACTTCACGAAGATAAAGCACCTAAAGATTGGGATAACTTTGATTTTATCTTTTTATTTTTATTCACTTTTAAAACAAAGGTAAATTATTACCTTTTATATTATATATTCTACTTACAATTTTAATATAATGAAGCCATTTACCAGGAAATCGGCTTATTAATTCCAACATTACATTCACTGCATTATAATAACTTCAGAAGTCTGTCTCTAAATGAATGACTCCTAAATTCATTAAACTATTCACTCAGAAATTGTTATATAAATGAAAATAATAGTACTATTACTTTTGAAAGTCTTATGGAGTAATAACGATTTATTAGTATAAGGGTAAATAGGGAACTGTGGTGATATTTAGTGATCGTCATGAATAGTACAAAATTGGAATTCTAGTTAATAAATATCAATTAAAGATAAGTTTAAAGTTTAAATTCTTATTAGAGCGAGTCACGAGAAAATTTCTCGTGCAATATATTTAATCTTAATGAAGATAATTAATTTGTTAGACAAATAGGTAAAATATTAATGTAGCCGCAAGTACCTTTGACTGTCTAAATAAAAAAATATAAATGATAAAAAATAATTTATGCTTACATTGTCGTAACCGCTTGCGCTATGAGTAGCAAAGACTTGTATCAAAAAGTAATTAATGGTAAATTAGCATTCATCAATCATCAATATTTATCTGTTTAAGAAAAAGTAATTGGAGCATGAGAATAGCGGAATTAAACTCGGGTAACACTTATTTACATCCCTTAAGTTTGCTTTAAAAATTAAACTCATCCTCCAACTTTAAACAATTATCATTTTGCTCCTCATATTAAAGGTGACTTCTTAAAATACCTATTTTACCCTCTACAAATTTTATCTCTTATTTTAATTCTTTAATATAATGAAATTTTCTTATTTTAATTTATGTTATTGACTAACATATAGACAAATTAAAAAAAAAAAAAAAAAAACTTTTCGAAACAAAAAAAAAAGTGAGAAGTAATAGTCAAGAATATAAGTTAATGATGTTCAATGTGAAATAAATGAGAAAATAAGAAATTACAATAAATAATTTACTCGTATCAGTAATTTTATTAATAGCGATCAAAACTCAATCTATTTACAAAATTGAGAATAAAAGAGAGTGAAATTTTTATAAATTATACAATGCAAGTAATAAAATATAATAGGGCGAAAAATAGAGGTAAATTTTATAATAAATTTATGACATGATTATTTATTTATAATATTAGTGAGCTTAGATTAAATATATAATAATATATAATATTTTTAACATAAGAATAAATATCTGCATTAAAAAAATATATAAATAATATTAAAAAAATGTATTACATATATGGGGAGTCGAAAATGTCGAGGGTAATATAGACATTGCGTAGGATGAAATGATGAAAATGACAATTGTTCAAAGTTGAAAGATGAGTTTGATTTTTAGAGTAAACTTGGGGGATGTAAATAATTTTCACCCATCAAAATGTGGTGTTTTGCGCACAAACCTCGGCTAATTCATATATATATATATATATATATATATATATATATATATATATATATATATATATATAGTCACGACCCTAGTTCACCAACCATGTCGTGACGGCATCTGGTCCCCATGACCAGGTAAGCCTAACATTTGCGGAAATATAATAATTGCGGAAAAATAGAGAAAATCAAATCAAATATCTAAAGGAAACTGTACTGAATGTCGCTTGGCAAGTACAACTCAATATCACAAGTCTAAAACAATTCCCAAAACCCGGAAACTCACGGGCAACACAGGCTACAGAAGTGTATAGTAAAGGTTCCAAACTCCAGAATTTCTAACAACCGAAAGAAGGAAAACTAAGTACTAAAGATAGAGTAAGAGGAGACTCGTCGGTCTGCGGACGCAGCAGATCTACCTCGAAGTCTCCGTAGTCCTCCTGCCTCACTGATAGTGCGCCTGAGTGGAGGTACCTGAATGATCTGCACATGAAAAACATGCGCAGGAAGGGCGTGAGTACACCACAGCGGTACTCAATAAGTGACAAGCCTAACCTCGGTTGGGTAGTGACGAGGAAGGTCAGGGCCCTACTGAGACAAAATATACTAATAATAATAATTTAACAGTATAAAAATCTGACAGATATAATAAGTACAGCAGTGAGATAAGACAAGTCAACGAGGCTATAACAACTACACGAGTACAGAATAAACACAGAGTAAACACAACTCAATACCAATGATAACAATGAGGGTCTCCTAGGATACCGTCCTGTAGCCCCTTTTTCTCAACTGTCCAGTGGATCTCCCGGGATACTGTCCCGTAGTCCATCATATGTGTACATCCGAAGGATCTCCCGGGATACCGTCCCGTAGTCCAACCATCAATGTGCAGGGGGATCTATCGGGAATCGAACCCGCAGTCCCAAAGTAAAAGTGCAGGGGGATCTATCGGGAATCGAACCCGCAGTCCCAAAGTAAACAAACAAGGGAGGAGCTACCGGAATCCCACATCCGTAGTCCCAATGTAAAGGCACAATCACAACCAGAAGGTACACGGAAACGAAGTACAAAAGACAAGCAACAGGTAGTACTGGCCTAGCATGCTTCACGTAGTACAGTCAAGGCATCTTAAGCAATTAGGCAAGTTAAATCAACTAAACATGATTTCCTAATCTAGCACAAGTTATAATTGCAAGTAGAATAAAGCAAATATGAAAGGAACTCAATCTCGATATCTTAAGAAAACCGGATTTTCAACAATTGGCTCAAGTACGCACTCGTCACCTCGCGTACAAGGCACTCAAATCAACAAATAACAAATCCTAAGGGGAAAGGTCCCCCACACAAGGTTAGACAAGCCACTTACCTCGAACCGGCTCAATATCAATAGAAACCACGCCTTTAATGGCCCAAATCTATTCAATTCAATTACATATCGTAAATAATATTGCAAACAACTGATTCCGCTAATAAATTTACAGCTAGGGCGCAAAAATAGGTAAAATAACCAAAATGCCCCTCAGGCCAACGTCTCGGAATTGAATAATTTTCACATTTTCAGAACCCTCGTACTCTCACGAGTCTAACCATATAAAAATCTCCCAAATCGGAGGTCAATTGCCCACTCAAAACTCAATAATTAGGTCTATGAAGTTTCTTCCAATTTTCTCCAATTTTGACCTTGAATTCAAATTCTAATGGTGGATTTAACTATATATTGATGGAATACAACTAAATAGGGTCAAGAAAACATTACCCAGTGATTTTCTCTTCAAAATCCACCCAAAATCGCCTTCTCCCGAGCTCCCAATTGTTTTTTCTAACTTTTGAATTAACCGTCGAATTATCCCCTTTTCAGAACAGTCATTTCCGCTTCTGCGAACAAGGGACCGCTTCTGCGGTCCCGCTTCTGCGGACCACGAGCCGCTTCTACGGACCACGAGCCGCTTCTGAGGAAGGGGGCACCGGCCGGGTCGTTACATATNCAACATTCGGTTGACTTTTCCAAACAATCCTTCTCATAAAGAGACTTATTGTCTCATTTCTAACCGAACTCTTTCCGAATTACTTCAAATTCTCTAAACACATATAATGAAACATATAGAAGCAATAAACGGGGAAACGGGGCAGTAACTCCCGTAACAACCGGCCGGGTCGTTACATATATATATATATATATATATATATATATATATATATATATATATATATATATATATATATAAAACTTTGTCCACAAAAGCCGGACATAAACAGTTTCAGTGTAACTCTTTCTTGAAACCTCTCAAATCTTCTTCCTAAAAACTCTACCTCACTAAGCCACTCATCCTGCAGCATTGGAGCATGGATTTTAAGTTTGACCCAGGATGTGTGGGTGTTATTCCTCTATGGATCAAATTTTCTGGGCTTCCACTAGGTTTTTAGTCCATAAAAGCTTTGAGCAAATTGGCAAGTGTTGTTGGGAAACCTTTCTACACAGACATAATTACTGCTGAAATGGAAAAGGTATCATACGCAAGAGTACTTGTTGAAGCTGATGTTTCACATCCTCTACCTGATAGTTTGAAATGCAAACTCCAAAGGGGGTAATTAACCAACAGATTGAATATGATTGGAAGCCTAAATTTTGTTGTGAATGCATCAAATTTGGACATAATTCAAATATATGTTGGTTGACGGAAAATCAGGAAATGGAAGAGGAGTTCAAAGAACAGCCAAAGAGAAGAAGGAATAAAGGAAAGCAAAATAAAACTAATCTGAAATGGCTACCAAAGGAGCATAGGGGAGATGAAGCTGGTCAATCAGGGGTGCAAACAGAAATGGAGAAACAACCTATGGTTGAGACAGAAGGTTGTAATCAAGTGGCAAATGACAAGCATGATGAACCAGATCAGAAGAGTCAGGATGATAGAGCAAATGTCAAAGGGAAGGCTATTCAACAAGTTCAAGATGCATTGATCAACTCTAGCAATAGATTTGAAATACTGTAGATGAATGACACAGACATAATACAAGGGGACGATGGCACTCTCAGCTTCACCCAAAAATGAACCTCTATACTTGGAATGTAAGGGGGCTGAATAAGCCCTACAAACAGAAGGAGTTGAGGCTCTTTCTGAGGAAGTATAAGGTGGATTTTATTGGGTGTTTGGGAACAAGAGTTAAAGAGAAGAAGGCTGCTAGAATCTTGAAGCAAGTGGCTAGGGATTGGAGTGCTTGTTGCAGCTATAATGCACATTCAAATGGTAGAATTTGGTTACTATGGAAGAGTAATGTAAATGTCCATGTGTTAATGGTTGAAGATCAGTTGATACATTGTGAAATTCAAGAGATAAGCTCCAATTTCAAGGCTATGGTAACTGTAGTTTATGCAAGCAATGAAATTAATCAAAGGAATCAACTGTGGAGGAAACTCATTCAGATAGGAGCTAATATTCAAGACAGTTGGTTACTAAGTGGGGATTTCAACAATGTTCTTCACACTGATGACAGGATAGGAGCACCAATTACACAAGCAGAAACCCAAGGCTTTCAAGATATAATAAATACATTACAGCTTTCTCAGGCGAAGAGTTTGGGTTGGTACTATACTTGGTGCAACAAGCAACAACCTGATAAAAGAGTGTATAGTAGGATTGATTGGGCTTTGGGCAATTTTGAATGGCTACAACAGTATAACCATATTGAGGCATAATTTTGAATCCGAAAGTATCTAATCACTCTCCCATATTGCTCCAATGTAGTCAATGAGTAGAGCGGATTACATCCTAAGCCTTTTAAACTATATGGCTCAGTTATGGAGCATGCAGATTTCAAGGGGATAGTTAAAAGAGTATGGGAGCAGGATGTAAAGGCTGAACCAATGAAGAGAATCTGGATGAAGTTAAAAATGTTGAAGAGGGATCTAAAAGACTTAAACACTTATATGGCATCTTATAAGCACCAGCTCAATCAGGCCAGACACAAACTAGAAGTAGTCTAGAATGAACTCATGATTCATCATTTAGACCAGAACCTAATTGATCAAGAGAGGTTGGCACTGGAAGAGATAGAGAAATGGAGTAACATAGAAGAACAGGTCCTACAGCAAAAGTCCAGAGCAAACTGGATAGGATGTGGACATTCAAAATCAAAATATTTTCATGCACAATGAAAATTGAGGACAAGCAAGAAATTCATTGCTTCCATATACAATGACACTAGAGCTAAGCTAACAGATCCTGTACAAGTGGAGGATGAGTTCATCTCTTTCTTTACTAAGCTTATGGGTAAAGGTGGCAATACTCAAGGGTGCCCTAACTCAGAAGTCATACGCCAGGGGCCATGCCTTAATTTACAGCAGAAAGATGATTTGATTAAAGAAGTTACAAGGGAGGATCTTAAATGCTATAAAGGATATGCCCCATGATAAGGCCCCAGGGGTAGATGGGTTCCCTATTAAATTTTTTATTAAGCACTAGCAGGAGGCGGGGAATGACATTTGTGACACCACAAAGCAATTTTTTGCAACTGGAAAAATGCATAGAGGAATCAGCAGTACTGCCGTGACCTTAATTCCTAAAGAGCAAAACCCAAGCCATGTCAAAGATTATAGACCCATAGCATGTTGCACAATTTTGTATAAGATAATCACAAAGGTTATTACTGCTCGAATCAAGAAGGTCATTGGTGGTCTCATTGGGGAATCACAATCAGCATTCATTGAAGGTCGTAATATCACTGATAACATCCTTTTCACACATGAATTGTTCAAAGGCTACAATAGAAAAGGAATCTCCCCAAGGTGTGTAGTGGACTTGAGGAAAGCTTATGATACACTAAAATGGTGTTTCCTGGAGAGAATATTGCTAGAACTGGATTTTCCTCACAAGTTTATAAGCTGGGTAATGGAATGTATTACATCAGTGACATATTCCCTTAATATTAATGGTGAACTAACAACACCCTTCAAAGAAATGAGGGGAATAAGGCAGGGGGGGAGGGGTAATGTCACCCTATCCTTTTGTTCTGGATATGGAGTATTTACAGAGGGAGTTTGCACAATTGGTGAAGAACAGAGAGTTCAAATTTCATCCCAAGTGTAAAAAACTTGGAGTGGTACATGTCTGTTTTGCATATGATCTACTTATGTTCTGCAAGGCTGATATTCAGTCCATTCGATTGCTGAAGCAGACCTTTCTAAAGTTTTCTGAGGCATCTGGTCTTCAAGCAAATGCAGATAAAAAGTTCTATCTACTTAGCTGGTGATTTAAATGATCAGAAATATGACATTCTGCAAGAGTTGGGCTATTCTGAAGGCACTTTGCCTTTTAAATACTTGGGGGTTCCTTTGGCATCTAAAAAGCTCTCAATTATTCAGTGTTGGCCCTTAGTAGAGAAGATTACACAGAAAATAAACTGCTTGACTGCAAGGTTACTTTCATATACATGACAAGTACAACTGATTAAATCAGTTCTGTTAGGAATTCAACACAGATTTTCCTATTACCTAAAAAGGTGATGAAGATGGTCGAAGCTATATGCAGATCCTTCTTGCGGACAGGTACATCTAATGTCTCTAAAAAGGCATTAGTCTCGTGGGAGAAAGTATGTTAACCACAAGTTGTAGGAGGCCTCAGTGTGATGAATATGGTCTATTGAAACAAACTGCTGCAACTAAGCACTTGTGGGCAGTGGCAAAAAAGAAGGATTGTCTATGGATCAAATGGATTCATACATTTTATATAAAATATCACATGTTGGAGCACATGCCAATACCTAAGAATGCAGCTTGGGTGGTTAGAAAAATCCTAGAGACAAGGAAATTTATTGGAGAAATTCAGGGTATTCAAGGTGACCTCATTAGCAGACTGAGTCAACTACAGAAGGGAGAAACTTTCAGCATCAGGAAGCTCTATAGGTTGCAATTCCCTCAGCTCCAAAGAGTATCTTGGAAAGGTATTATTTTGCAACCAAATTTACATCCCAGATTCAAATTTATTTTGTGGTTAGCATTGCAGAGAAGACTAGCTACAGTTGATAGGCTCCTGAAGTTTGGGATTCAGATTCCTCAGCAGTGTATCTTCTGTAAAGTTTTTGATCATCTTTTCTTTGAGTGCACTATGACTAAAGAAATATGGTCGAGGTTACTGAAATGGCTTGGGCACAGTAGACCTATCCGAGATTGGCAGAGTGAAGTTACTTGGATAAATCAAGGTGCTACAAAGAAGAATGGATATTGGGCAATTGTTACCTATGTTTTTGGTATGCTAATATATACTATATGGAGAGACAGGAACAAACTCAGATTCAATGACAGGAACAAACTCAGATTCCATGGAGGGACAACAAGTGTCAGTAGCATATGCAGAGAAATAGCAATCCATATACACACGAGGGGAAGATTAATACAGAATTGGCAAGGAGCACTTGAGAAGCTTAATTATTATCCTCAGGCGATCTAGTGGCTGTATTGATTTGTAGTGTTTTTGCTTTGTAGTGATTCTGCTGCCTTAGTTTCTTCGTCGTAGTAGTTAGATTACTTAGACTACAGTTTTGATATAAACAGGATTGTAGATGGTCAGCATCTACTTGCTTTGTAACGTCTATTTTTTGGAATGAATAGAAACACTATTTACCAAAAAAAAAAAAAAAAAAAAAAAAAAACTACTCCACCAAAGTTCCAATTAATTAACTTATGAGTTACAACTGAAGAAGGAATTAAGGAACAAATAATTAAACCCAATATTGGTATTTATTAATTCCATCTTACGTTTTTTCAGTAGATTTTTAATTTACAGGATATTCTAAACGTATATTGTATCTCCAAAGTAGTTGCTTTATTATTTTAAAACTACCCTTGATTATATCAGTTTACTTACAGCACACGAAACAATTCAACTTGTTTTAATGATTATTATTGAGAAAATTTAAAAAAGAAAAAGAAAAGAATGAAAAAGAGAAAACAACAGAACCTTCCTAATTTTGTTTAATTATGTGAAAAGTCAAAATTGACAAAAGGTACGAGACAAACGGAGAATTATTATGCATATTAATAAGACGCAAATAAAAGAAGGACTTGACATTTTCCACTGGAGCACAATAAATTTCAAAGAGAATAAGTTCAAATTAAAACTTAAGAATATTATATTATTATTATTGCAAATTGAACCAACCCGTAAACCTAGAACTAGTATTAGGACTTTTGAAGGTATTCTAACAGACAAATTTTGTGCTTTTGAACCTTGGAATTATATGAAAGTTCCATCTTAATCCATCTAATTTCACTTGAAGCAAAGTAGCCATTAATTTCTTAAGAATGCTAATAGAAGCAAGAGGGATATAAAGATTTTTCTTGAAGTACTTTAATATTAAATTAGAAACAAAATTAGGGACAAAGCGCTCCCTTGACTTCATGTTCAAGGCTTGAACCCGAGACATCCGGTTAAAAATAAAAAAAGTACTATTACTTAGTAGTCCACCACCATCCTTGTTGGTGACATTGGATTTAATATTGTGACTATTTTATCACGGAACTATCTTAATTAAAATTATATTACTTCTATATATATATATATATATATTATTTTTTTATTTTAAATACATTTGAACTCTCTCAAAGAAGGCAACAGTATTAAGTAGTAGTTACAGAGTTGATACTAGGATAGATACATACTTTATCCAATATAGAAGCAATCTCAAATCTATATCGCTGGCAAAATCTTGCCGTACAATCAATTCTCTACTTTTATTAACTTCATAGTTTTTAATTAGTAAAACTTTCATGAAATGTATCTGTTTCAAACGTATTTCTAGTACGTAATTAATAGTAGAATCTCATAGATAGTATTTAGAATATAAGTTATACGTATTGACGGTGTGAAAAAATATTTTGAGTTCAGATTAACTGCATGTAACTATTTTTTCTATGATAAGCATTAATCAATAATGATTGTATTATTAAGAGCTTATTTGACCAAACTTTTGGGAGCCCAAAAGTACTTTTTTGTCAAAAAGTACTTTTTTTAAAAAATTTAAAGTGTTTGGCCAAGATGAATAATTACTTTTGAGAAGCATCAAAAGCAGTTTGTTTGCTTTTGGGGAGAAGTTACAAATTTTAACTTCTTCCAAGAAGCAAAAGCGGAAGCAGAAAATTAATTTGTTCAAGACAAACAATATATTTTTATTTATCAAATTATCTCTCATTAATCTAATATTTTTCTATTCCTTTTCCCTTTTCTTTTTATTTCTACTATACATTTCTTCATTTTTTATTTTAATCATATTTTTTATTCTCTTTCTCCTATTCCTACAAGTAGATTTTAAATTTATATTCAATGATGTATTTTGATATATCTAAATTATCATGTAAACAATACGTAATACCAAACATTCAATGTTATTGCTTTGGAATAACTATATTTTATATTGATCGAAATTTTTTAATTTATATTTTACGTTATGTTACGTCTACTCTTAGCCGATGGTCTATCAGAAACAGTCTCTCTGCCCTTCTAAGGTAGGGGAAGACTGCGTACATCCTACACTCCTCATACCCCACTTGTGGAATTACACTGAGATGCTGTTATTATTGTTGGTGTTGTTGTTGTGTATTTTTACAGTACGTTTTATATTTTAATTGAATTCTTTTATAATAAATATTTAAATTTATTTATTTTTTCTAAATAATACTAATCCCAAATTGAAGCTTTACTGTCCTTTTCGTAATTTGATTCTTAAAAGTGATTTTTTAAAAGATTGGCCAAACACAATGAGCTTGCGAAAAGCATCACTCAAACTAATTGGCCAAACACAAACGACTATTTTACAAAAATACTTTTTTAAAAAGTATGCCTGAACAAAGCACTTTTCAAAATAAGCAATTTTTGACAGCTTGAACAAACGGACTCTAAGACTCTTACATTGTCTTTTCCTTTAGGAAAAACACTGATCGAAAATTAGTCGAACCGATATGAAAGAGAAATTTAAATTTTGGAACAATTCAACAGATTAGTACTATGCACTTTCCACCTCTTTTTCCATGGTGTTTAAACTAATTTTAAAAAAATTGTTGTTTTTCTGCCTAACATTTTGGCTAGTAGCCCTTCTCTCCATTTCATCCACTTATCTCATTTATAGGTCTCCCAAACTGATCAAGAGAGCCTTATCCACAAACAACTCTTTTACTATCAAGAGTGTATGGTAAAATATATTGGATCTCTTTTCTCGTAATTAGAAATTTTGAGTTTGAGTCTGAAATGAAAATTACTAATAGTGAGTGCGTTTCTTTTTAGGAATTTTTACCTCCTATAGCAAAGGTTAACATCTTATTTATTTTAAATAAATACCATTTAAAAAAATTATATTCTATAGATACATTTTAATGTTTATAGCAAAAGATCTAATTTTGGTTACCTCCTACCCCTAAGCCACTAAATACGCTATTTAGTTACACTATTTTCTTTCTCTCTCTACTTTGATACATCCCATTCTCTTCCTCCGTCCCATTAAAATTTCCGCACTCCTCCTCCTTCCCCATTCTCGTCTTCTAGCACTGCCAAAAGTATTCCCACCTATTCTCAACTAAATCGGTCTAAAACTCTTATCAACTCGAATAGTCACGCCTTCGTGATTGCAGCTATCGTCCAGCATAACTCGAAGGGCTTAAGTTGCTGCCTCCATGGAAATCACTTAGAAGTTTCAATCAATAATCTTCTCACCAGTCGAAAAGGCATTCCAAACTACAGTTCCAACCAAGTAAAGCACAACTGAAACCTTAAAGACATCATCACTTCCTTCAAGTTTGAGCGTGCAAGATCTTAAAAGATGGAAGGACTATTTGGCCACAAGGCGGAAATTAGGGTTTGTTCTTGAGCAAAGACGACGGAGTTTGGGCTGAGCAACTTGATTTTCTGTTAATATATTTCAATGTATTTTCAACGTATCACGTTGTATTTTTATGTATTTTATTGTATTCATTGTCTTCTTTTTATTGTAATTCAATGTATCTTGTTGTATTCCGTGTATTTCATTATATTCACTGTCTTTTTTTCCATTGTATTTCAATGTATCCCGCTGTATTCTATGTATTCATATGTTTTTTTAATTAATATAATTTATGTATTCAGATGTATTATATAATTTCTCTGAAGATTGCTATGTTTTTTGATTTTTTTCCAGTTGAGAATCTTTTTTATAACCGGAAATACAAATTTTGTATGTTATAATTGAGTTTGTTGAGTTATATTAGGAGTCTATTATGTTAATTGGTACATTTTCCGTTTAAAAATAGTTTAATCCCCTGTTTCACGCCGTGAATACAGTCAAATACAGTAATCTGTCCAGCTGTAATCCCATGTTTCACGCCATGAATATAGTCAAATACATTCGAATACAAAACTGATTAGCTGGACTTCCCTGATTCACGCCTATTTTTGCTACTGTATTCATGAATACAATAGCTTAAATACATCAAATACATCATATAACCCCACAAAAGGTATGTATAATCCGTAATATAGCAAATGATATCTATAAATGACTAATTACTACTAAAAAATGGCGCTTTATGAAAATTTCTCTTCTTTTTAATTGATCGTAAGCGCGAGTCCAGATTAATTGCGGTCCTAAAACTGTTACAGAACATGGGATAAAAAACCAAAAAATAAAAATAAAAAACGCAACTCTTTTCCTATAACCACAAGTTTGAAGTCTGTACATTAATAAGGTACGGCCGTTTGGCCCCTTTATTTTGTACTTTTCTTTTTGATTTTTTTTTAAATTAAAATAAGTCATCGAGGCAGACAGCAGATGGTATATATATTTAGCTTGAAAATCATACTTGCGCTCTTCTATCTTCTCGTAATAATCTTCATCCGGATAAGTTGTTTTTATAATTAAAAATGCTTAAAATAGTTAGATTTTATTGCATCTGAACTTCTTCTTGTTTGACCAAAAATATAAATCTTGGTTCAACCAATTAGATTTAAATAAGAAAGAGTCAATCTTAGCTAATAATAATATCCAAAAGATAAAGTTATCGGTTTTATGACAAATAATTTGTATATTTGTCCGAATGACAATGAATGTAAGCAATAATAAAAGTGTTCAATGATCCAAAAAGATGGAATATGGCATTAAATAGTAATAAATAGCAATAAATGACATTTAAGTAAATAAAAACGTTTGAATCACCCGAAAAGGGAAGAAATCTATGGATATTCTCTCTGACAATGATGAATGATTGATGAGCTTTTGAACACTCAGGTTGTTCTTGGATCCAGTGGAAATGCTAGACAAGAATCATAGTAAAATTGCTATTTTTGTATGCTTGTAATAGGACCAGATTCTCTCTATAAAGTTAATGTATTTTTTACAAATGAATATGTCATGTCCCCTGTCATTTTGTCTCTTTCTATTTAAAGGGAACATATTCCTAGAAACCCTAATAGTACAGGTGCAGAGAATACCCACTAGAATATTCTCTGTAGTGTCCTATATTGAAACTAGCCGTTATAACTCTGTCAAGCATGCTCGACCTCGACCTTGATCTTTGATGACTAATCGACCTTGATCCTTGCTGACTCTTCGACCACAACTTTCATTATTTCTGGAACCACTTCGACCTTGGGCAGGCCTTCATTAGAGCTGTATTGGTGACACATGGCAGCCTGTGAATGCCCCCTTAATGCTAACATGAATTAATCATATTAAAGATAAATTTTGACCCATATAGTTAGTCCATCCACTTATTGAGGTCGTCCTTGCAGGTGAGCTTAATGAGCGAATAATGTCATTTTTGGTCGAACTTATCGAGTAAGCTGCAAGAGTCGTAATCGTCATGTCGAGCAGGCCACATGGCCCTCTGTGGGCCACATATTTCAAATACCTCACGTTTCCAGGCGATTTGTTGGAGTTATCATGTCCAAGGAATAGAGTGATGTCATGACATCAAGCGCCATTATGACGCATATTTTTGATATGTTGCCTCGATTCACGCGTGGCCCTTGATTGGATCTGCCATTACGATTTCGGTGCTAATTATGACGAGCCATTTTCGGTTTTGTGCCATGATCTCTATAAATTATGGTTTTCGGACTTGAGTTTAAAGTTTATTTGTCCTAACTTTCCAGAGCACCATCCTTCTTGCCATTTTCTTCTCTAAACTTCCTTTCCTCACTCTGCTGCCTTACTCGATCTCCATTCTTTCCCGCTCGTTATTCTTCTTTACTACTTTGCACCATGCCTAACTTACCATCAAACGCTGGTGAAGGGAGCCGTATTCCTCCTTTAGCAGTTGTGTTTCCTTCTCATGGGGAGGGTGATTCCGCCATTGTTGATGATGAAGCATTGCCGCCAGTGGAGAAAATAATCCCCCGCAATCCTGACGCTAGGTCAGACCTCACCAAATCACCTGACAGCGCACCTGGAATATTTCATTCGACGATGACGCCTAAGGAATTGGCGGAACTAAAGACCAAATTCGGCCTTCCAAACCATGCCGAATTGATCCCGGCTGGCGAAGACGTGGTACAGGTTCATCGTCCTAGATACTGCGCTCCATATGCTTATCCTTTCCTCATCGGTTATTCGTTCCCCCTCCTTCTGATGAGTGGGGATTTTGACTATTTATTAGCGTCTTTTAGCTTTTGTTTTAGACTAAAAGCGTTTAATTGTGTTCCCAAAACTGATGAAATATGCTAAATTGCAAGAATATTAGAAGATGGACTCCCGAGATGAAATCCAACTCAAAAATGAGTAATCTAAACTCAAGGCCATAAAAGACACATAAGATCACAAGTGCGGACCACAGAATTACATCTGCGGCCACAGATGATGAAGGAAAGGCCAGCAGACCTTTGTGCAAAGTGCGGTCCGCATATGAATTGTGCGGCCGCAAAAGATGGCTAGGAACAAAGTTCAGAGAATGTGCAAAGTTCCAAGTTTCCAAGTACTCAGAAGTGCGGACCGCACAGAAATTATGCGGCCGCAGACATAAAAATGCAGACCGTAGATGACCAAACTGCGACCGTAGTGACTAATCTACAAACCGTAGAAAGAATGCCTCGCGGCTGCAGATCAGAATTATGCGGCCACATACCTCCAGTTCCTGACAAGTTGAAGAAATCCGTGGACCGCATATGAAATTGTGCGGCCGCAGAACCTCCCGAAGGGCATTTTTGTCTGAAATTTCCATCTCTGTATAAACAGACGAGTTTCACAAAATTAGGTCAACTTTTGACATCAGCAACTACAGTAGTCGTTTCTCTTTAGTTCTTTTAGTAGTTTTTCATATTTTGGGATACCTTAACATAGATTTTATCATTTTGATTTTACAATATGAGTTTAATTAGCATCTCTTCTATTTCTTCAATTTCAAGCATGAGTAGCTAGATTTTTACTAGGGTTGTGACCCAACCCTAGTGTGTGAACCTTATGGGTGTTTAATTTAATGCTTGTTTATGGTTGGGTGTTTATTATTTAGCCTTGTTCATACTTTAATTTGTGAAATTAATTGTTGCAAACATTAATTCATGCCTGTTTGACTTAGTCTCTACTTGAGAAAGAGAGACTTAGTCTAGGAGAACTTGGTTAACAAGAAATTGGGTCGAGAGATTGATTATCCCAATTAACGGGTTCAACCTAGAGATAGTAATAATCCGACTTGAGCTTTTATCAACCGTTTTAAGCAATACCCATTTGGACTTGAGAAAGCCAAATTGGGCAAAATCACTCTCTGACCGAGAGGTATTGAGTGGGTAATTGAGTGTTAATAGCTATAATACACCCCGATCAACAAAACAAGCATTAAAGTTTATATCCCATTAGGCAAACACCTAGGTGATGGTCATAGTCCTAGACTTTTTACAAAACTTGAAAAATAACAAAAACAATTTCTTAGTTTCATTTCTTAACTTTGCAATCTTAGTTTAAAATAGACATAGAAACAACCCCAATTTGTGGGAGTGTAAATTGAGATAGTTGAAACTCACGTACTATAATATATACTCCTAACTCCCATATATAGCTCCCTGTGGAAATCGACCCCGACTCTTGTTGGGTATTACTATTGCAATCGACCGTTTCATAACCTAGATTTGAGGTGTGAATTGAACGAGATCAATTTTTGGCGCCGTTGCCGGGGAGCTAAAAAGCGAATTTAGCTATATATTTGGTTTGTGTATGGATTGTCTTCTTTTCCTTCCGTGTTACTAATTTTGTGAATCAATTGTAGGTGCAACAATGGCAAACAACAATGATCAACTCGGAAACATGCCTTTGGGAGATGTGGATGTTGAGGATGACCAAGTTGAAGAGGTTCCTCTTGAACCTCAAGCAAATAGAAGAGGCTTGGCGCCTCAAGACAACATCCCAGTTCCACCCCTACCTCCACCAAGAGTGGCTCCACACCGGGTGTTGCCGAATAAAGGGTATGCAAGTGTCATAGTCTCGCCCTGTATTAGGGCGTACAACTTTCAAATCACAAATTTAATGCTCACATTTCTAGAGCAACGAGGATTCTTCACCGGGCTCCAAGTCAAAATGCATACAAACACTTGAAGGGGTTTGTGGACACTTGTTGGGAGAGTAAAAAAATAAACGTCTCCGAGGATGCTTTAAGGTTAAGGCTATTTACCTTCTCTCTATGGGGAAAAGCCTTAGATTTGTTGGAAAGATTGCCAAACTATTCCATCCGTACTTGGGATGAGTTGGCGGAGAAATTTATTTCCAGGTTCTTTTCTCCCGGGCATATGGCTTCTCTTAGAGACGATATTCTAGCGTTCAAACAAGAGCCCAATGAGTCGTTACATGAGAAATGGGAGCAGTATAGAACAATGGTCAAAGAGTGCCCCAATAATGACATGACAGAGAATATGATTCAACAAACTCTCTATCTGGGGATCAATACGACCAATCAGTGCATGGTAAATCAACTTGCTGGAGCAAATCATGACAACGGCGTATACGGAAGCTTGTAAGATTTTAGACGAAATGGTGGACATATCATCGGCATGGCAAAGTCGGGGTAATGTTCCCCAAGTTGATCCCAACGTGATTCTCCTCCATAAAGAGTTGCATGACCATGGGCAAGCTATTGCCGAATTGACCACCACTATGAATCAATTAGAAAAGGCTCAACTTCAACAAGTGCAAAGTCCTAAGCAAGTCAATGTCATGGAGAGAGTAAGCATGATGGTGAACAAAATAAGGACCAAGGGTCCACAAGTGCAAAATCGAGTGGAGAATTATGTGCAAGAAGATAGTGGGTTTGATCAAGATGAGGAACTGCAATATGTGAATAACTTTCAAGGGCAAAGAAACAACTCTGAAGGCCCGAATCAAAAACAATGGCAACCTCAAGGTAATCAAGGTAATTGGAATTCTAACAACCAAGGTAATTGGTGGCAACAATCAATGGAATTGGCATAATAACAACAAAAAAGAAAATAGGAGTGGTGAAAATAACCAAGGTAATTTGAGTGGCGACAATCAAGGATATTAGGGAGGTAACAATCAAGGGGGATGGAACAATAACCAAGGCAATCAGGGGTCGGGTTTTCAAAGGCCCCCGGTGTATCAACAATCGAGCAACCCGCCTCCTTATCCTTCCCATGGTCCAAGTTCTTCCAACAATTAAATGGGCATATTGAGAATATGTTCAAGAAAATGACGGAGAAGAATGCCGATTCCAATGCCCAACTTGCCTCCCACAATACATCAATCCGTAACTTGGAAGTTCAAATGGGGCAAATCTCTAGTGCTCTAAATACTCGTCCTAAGGGGGCACTACCAAATGACACAGTGGTAAACCCAAAGGGTGGGAACAACACGGGGCATGCCATGGCCATTACTACAAGGATGGAAAAGGTGGGAATGCACCTACCTCGAGCCAAAGGCAACTTGTGGATGAGGAGCAAGTAGTGCAAGAAGAGGAGATCTCAAACAATGCTGAGCAATCCAATGATGAGGTTTGGATTGATATTGATGATAGTGTGGAAGAGACTCAAGAGGAGGTGAACCCTTCTAGAGATCACACTATTGACATGCCAGAACCGGTTGTACAAAAGGCTAAGGCACCATTACCTAAGCCTCCACCTCCTTACCCTCAAAGACTTGCAAAGCAAAATGATGAAAACCAATTCAAGAAGTTTATCCAAATGATGAAGAGTCTCTCAATCAATTTGCCATTAGTTGAAGCCTTGGAGAAAATGCCCGGTTATGCAAAGTTCATGAAGGATCTTGAAACTATAAAAATGACTCATCAAGTTAGTGCAATTGTGCATTCAATGTCTCCCAAGTTGGAGGATCCCGGTGCTTTCACGATTACTTGTACAATTGGAAGCGTCGAATTTGCAAAAGCTCTGTGTGATCTTGGGTCAAGTATAAATTTGATGCCCTACTCGGTTTTCAAGACATTGGGAATTGGGTAACCAAGGCCCATCACTATGAGATTGCAAATGGCCGATCGTACCATGAAGAGACCTTTGGGAGTTATTGAGGATGTTTTGGTTCGTGTTGATAAATTCATTCTCCCGGCGGATTTTGTCATTCTTAATTGTGAGGTTGATTATGAGGTGCCGATTATTCTTGGTAGACTATTCCGTGCTATAGGGAAGGCTCTTTGTGATGTTGAAGTCGGAGAACATACTTTTCGGGTTGGTGATGAAAAAGTGGGTTTCCATGTGTGTAAGTCCATGAGGCAACCCAATAGCAATAAGGTGTGCTTTTTCATGGACTTTGTGACTGATGTAATTGTGGATAAAATAAGTGTTGTGATAAATGTTGGTGATATTTCGAGGCCGTCTTGCTCAACTTTAATGATGACGAGATGGATGGCTTCGAAAAATGTGTGAACTCTTTGCAAGGAATGGGGTCGTACATATATGAACCCCGCAAATTGTCCTTGGATCTTGAAAATAGGACAACTCCTCCTACAAAGCCTTCAATTGAAGATCCTCCTATCTTGGAGTTGACATCTTCGGTATGAATTTCTTGGACCTTCTTCTACTTTACTGGTTATTCTTTCCACTTGTTTGACTAACGTGCGAGTAGAATCTATATTGGCAGTGCTACAAAAGAGGAAGAAGGCTATTGATGGACATTGGCGGATATTCAGGGGATAAGCCCTGCACTTTGCATGCACGAGATTAACTTGGAAGAAGGTGCCAAGCCATTTGTTGAACATCAAATGAGACTTAATGAAGTCATGCAAGAGGTTGTCAAAAGGGAGATAATCAAGTGGTTGGATGCCGGGGTTGTCTACCCCATTTCCGATAGTTCATGGACTTCTCCGGTTTAATGTATCCCAAAGAAAGGGGCATGACGGTGGTCACCAGTGTCAAGAATGAGTTGATTCCTGCAAGAATGGTGACTGGGTGGAGAGTGTGTATGGACTATCGTAAGCTCAACAAAGTCACAAGGAAGGACCATTTTCCACTTCCCTTCCTAGATCAAATGCTTGATAGATTGGCAGGTCGTGCTTTTTATTGTTTCCTTGATGGGTATTTTGGACACAACCAAATTCTTATTTCTCTAGAGGATCAAGAGAAAACTATCTTTACATGTCCTTACGGTACTTTCGCTTTCAAGCGGATGCCATTTGATTTGTGTAATGCACCAACGACTTTTCAAAGGTGTATGGTGGCTATCTTCACGGACATGGTAGAGGATTACCTTGAAGTCTTCATGGATGACTTCTCGGTGGTCGGGAATTCTTTTGATGATTGTCTCGCAAACTTGGATAAAGTGTTGGCAAGATGTGAAGAAACAAATATGGTGCTTAATTGCGAGAATGTCATTTCATGGTCGAGGAAGGCATTGTCCTTGGCCACAAGATCTCAAAGAATGGCATTGAAGTCGACAAAGGCAAAGATTGAGGTAATTTCTAAACTTCCACCTCCAACTTCGGTGAAGGGCGTGCGGAGTTTCTTAGGCCACGTGGGGTTTTACTGGCATTTCATCAAGGATTTCTCTAAAGTGGTGATCCCATTGTGCAAGATTTTTGAGAAAGATGCTACGTTCCACTTCAATGATGATTTCATGAGAGCCTTTGAATTGTTAAAGTTCAAGTTGACTACTACTCCCATTATCACCGCTCCAAATTGGAGTGTTCCTTTTGAGCTCATATGCGATGCAAGTGATGTAGCGGTGGGGGCTATTTTGGGGAAACGCATCAACAAGATTTTTCATCCGGTCTGCTATGCTAGTAATACCATGAATAGTGCCCAAGTCAACTATACCGTTACTGAGAAAGAGCTCATTGCCATTGTGTTTGCTATTGAGATGTTCTGCCCGTACTTGGTGGCTGCAAAAGTGATTGTACACACGGATCTTGCGGCACTTTGTTATCTTATGAGCAAGAAAGATTCCAAAGTCCGATTGATGAGATGGGTGCTTTTGTTACAAGAGTTCGATTTTGACATCCAAGATCAAAAAGGAAGTGAAAATTAAGTGGCGGACCGCTTGTCTCGTTCGGAGGAGGAGGGGAGGCTGCATAATGGCCTTGAAATCAATGACTCCTTCCCCGATGAGCAACTTTTGGCTATTTTAGTGAAAGAGGTGCCATGGTTCGCGGATCTAGCAAATTTTCTTGTAAGTGGTATCATCCCGGGTGAGTTCTCTTCAAACCAAAAGAAGAAGCTCAAACGGGATTGTCAAGACTATTATTGGGATGAACCGTACCTTTTACGAATTTGTACGGATGGGGTGATTAGAAAATGTGTACCGGAGGAGGAGCAATGTGAAATTCTTGGGGCTTATCATTCTTTGCCGTATGGTGGTCACCACGGTGGAGCGAGAACAGCGGCCAAAGTGCTAAGTTGCGGTTTCTATTGGCCCACTCTTTACAAGGATGCAAGTGATCTAGTGAAACGATGTGATAAATCTCAAAGGGCTGGTGGAATCTCAAAGAAAAGTTAAATGCCCATCACCACTGATAAGTGGAGATTTTGACTACTTATTAGCGTCTTTTAGCTCTCATTTTAGTCCAAAAGCATTTAATTGTGTTCCCGAAAATTGATAAAATATGCTTAATTGCAGGAATATTGGAAGATGAGCTCCAAATATGAAATCCAACTCAGGAAGGTGTAATTTGAACTCAAGGACAAAAACAGGCACGAAAGCTCAGAAGTGCGGACTGCCGATTATCATCTGCGGCCACAGTTTGTGAAGAAACGACTATCAGAGAAATATGAAAAGTGCGACCTGCATCTCATGTACAACAAAAGTGTGGACCGCACAATTAATGTGCGGTCGCAGAAGAGAAGCCACGCGGCCGCAATTACGTTTGTGCGGACCAAAGAAGAGCAAGGTGTGGCCGCAGACATTATAGTGCGGACTGCAGAAAGAGAGAAGTGCGGCCACAGTCAAGAATTACGCGGCCGCAGATTTCCAACCCTGTCAAGACTGAAGAAAAGTGCGGACCCCACATGGAATCGTGCGGCCGCAGAACCTCTGAAAGGGAATTTTTGTCCGAAAATTCCAAGCCTGTATAAATAGAAGAGTTTCACTTTTTTAGGTTAAGTTTTGACATCAACTGCTACAGTAGACAGTTTTCTTTACTCTCTTTAGTAGATTTTGCTATTTTGAGCTTTTTGAATATAGATTTCAACATTTTAATTATCAATATGGGTTTAATTATCATTTCTTCTTCTATTTCTTCTATCTTAAGCATGAATAGCTAGATTTTCACTAGGATTGTGACCCAAGCCTAGAGTGTAATCTTAATGGGTGTTTGATTTTTTGCTTGTTTATGGTAGGGTGTTTATTATTTAGCCCTGCACTTGCTTTTAATTGTAGAATTAATGGTTGCAAACATCAGTTCATGCATATTTGACTTAGTCTCTACTTTAGAAAGAGAGACTTAGTCTAGGAAAACTTGGCTAACAAGACATTAGGTCAATCGAGAGATTGATAAGCCCAACTAAAGGGTTGAACCTAGAGATAGTAAAACCTGACTTGAGCTTTGTATCAACCGTTTTGTTCAATGCCCATTTGGACTTGAGAAAGCCAAATTGGGAAAAATCACTCTCTGACCGAGAGGCATTGAGTGAGTACTTGAGTGTTCATAGCTAAAATACACTCCGACCAATAAAACAAGCTTTAAAGTTTATAACCCATTAGGTAAACACCTAGGTGAAGGTCATAGCCCTAGGCCTTTTATATCATTTGAAAAACAACAACAAAAATAATTTCCTAGTTTCAATTCTTAGTTTAAATTAGACCTAGAAACAACCTAAGTTTGTGGAAGTGTAATTTGAGATAATTCAAGCTCACCCACAATAATATATACCCCTAAGCCCCATTCATGGCTCCCTATGGAAAATTGACCTCGACTCCTTGTTGGATATTACTATTGCATCGTCCGTTTCATAAACTTAAATAGAGGTGTGTTTGGACGAGATCAATTTTTGGCGCCGTTGCCGGGGAGCTAAAAATGGATTTAGCTATATATTTGGTTTTGTGTATGAATTGTCTTCTTTTCCTTCCGTGTTACTGATTTTTGTGAATCATTATAGGTGCAACAATGGCCCTCAGCAATGATCAACTCAGAAACATGCCTTTTGGAGGATGTGGGTGCTGAAGATGACCAAGTTGAAAAGGTTCCTCTTGAACCTCAAGCAAATAGAAGTGGTCGGCCTCCTTAAGACAACGTCCCAATTCCACCCCCACCTCCACCAAGAGCGGCTCCACACCGGGTGTTACCGAATGAAGGGTGTACAAATGCTATAGTCCTGCCCCGCATTAGGGCGGGCAACTTTCAAATCACGAATGTAATGCTCACATTGCTAGAGCAATGAGGATACTTCACCGGGGCTCCGAGTCAAAATGCATACAAACACTTGAAGGGGTTTGTGGACACTTGTTGGGTGAGTAAATAGACAAACGTCTCTAACAATGATTTAAGGTTGAGGCTATTTCCTTTCTCTCTACGAGGGAAAGCCTTGGATTGGTTAGAGAGATTGTCAAATCATTTCATCCATACATGGGATGAGTTGGGGGAGAAATTTATTTCCAGGTTCTTTTCTCCCGGGCATATGGCTACTCTTAGAGACAAGATTCTAGCATTCAAACAAGAGCCCAATGAGACGTTACATGAGATATGGGAGAGATACCAAACAATGGTTAAAGAGTTCCCCAATAATGACATGACGGAGGCTATGA
Source organism: Nicotiana attenuata (assembly GCF_001879085.1). Taxonomy (NCBI): domain Eukaryota; kingdom Viridiplantae; phylum Streptophyta; class Magnoliopsida; order Solanales; family Solanaceae; genus Nicotiana; species Nicotiana attenuata. The sequence goes on along the minus strand of NW_017675913.1, from coordinate 14,951 downwards.
TTCAGCAAACTTTCTATCGGGGATCAATACAACCAATCAGTGTGTGGTTACTCAACTCGCCGGTGGAAATTTCATGACAACGCCGTATGCGGAAGCTTGTGAGATTTTAGATGAAATGGCAGATACTTCATCAGTATGGAAAAGTAGGGCAAATGTTCCTCAAGATGACCCGAACGTGATTCACCTACATAAAGAAATTCATGATCATGGGCAAGCCATTGCCGAGTTGACCACCACAATGAATCAATTAGCCAATGCTCAACTTCAACAAGTGAAAAGTCCTAAGCAACTAAATGCCATGGAGGGGGTAAGTATGATGGTGAACAAAAGAAGGACCAAAGGTCAAAAAGTGCAAAACCGTATGGAGAATTATGTGCAAGAAGATAGTGGGTTTGATTAAGATGAATCCTACAATGAATAACAGGAGGAAGTGCAATACGTGAACAACTTTCAAGGGCAAAGAAATAACTCTCAAGGCCCAAATCAACAACAATGGCGACCTCAAGGTAATCAAGGTAATTGGAATTCTAACAACCAAGATAATTGGAGTGGTGGGAACAATCAAGGGAATTATAATAATAACAAAAATTAAGGAAATTGGAGTGGCAACAACCAAGGATATTGGGGAGGCAACAACCGAGGCGGATGGAACAATAATCAAGGCAATTGGGGGTCGGGCTTTCAAAGGCCCCAGTGTATCAACAACCGAGCAACCTGCCTCCTTATCCTTCCCATGTTCAAAAAAATGATGGAGAAGAATACCGATTTCGATGCCCAACTTTCCTCCCACAATACTTCATTCCGTAACTTAGAAGATCAAATGGGGCAAATCTCTCAAGCTCTACACACTCGTCCTAAGGGGGCACTACCAAGTGACACGGTGGTGAATCTAAAGGGTGGGAACAACACGGGACATGCCATGGCCGTTACTACAAGGAGTGGAAAAGGTGGGAATGCACCTACCTCAAGTCAAATGAAACTTGTGGATGATGAGATAGTGGTACAAGAAGATGAGACCCTGGACAATGTGGTGCAAACAAATGATGAAGTGCGGATTGATATTGATGACAATGTGGAAGAGACTCAAGAGGAAGTGAACCCGTCTAGGGATCACGTTGTTGACATACCAGAACCGGTAGTGCAAAAGGATAAGGCACCATTGCCTAAGCTTCCTCCTCCATACCCTCAAAGGCTTGCCAAGCAAAATGGCAAGAACCAATTCAAAAAGTTCATTGACATGATGAAGAATCTATCGATCAGTGTGCCATTGGTTGAAGCTTTGGAGCAAATGCCCGGTTATGAAAAGTTTATGAAGGATTTGGTGAAAAAGAAGCGGTCGATGAATTGTGAAACTATAAATTGACTCATCAAGTGAGTGCAATTGTAGATTCAATGGCTCCCAAATTTGAAGATCCTGGTGCTTTCGCAATCCCTTGTACCATTAAAAGTGCCGAGTTTGCTCAAGCTCTTTGTGATCTTGGGGCAAGTACCAATTTGATGCCCTATTTGGTTTTCAAGACTTTGGGAATTGGGCAACCATGGCCCACCTCTATGAGATTGCAAATGGCCGATTGTACTATGAAGAGACCTTTGGAATTGATTGAGGATGTTTTGGTTTGTATTGATAAATCCATTCTCCCGGCAGATTTTGTCATTCTTGATTGTGAGGTTAATTATGAGGTGCCGATTATTCTTGGTAGACCTTTCCTTTCTACGGGGAAGGCTCTTTGTGATGTTGAAGCCGGAGAACTTACCTTCTGGGTTGGTGATGAAAAAGTGGTTTTCCATGTGTGTAAGTCCATTAGGAAACCTAGTAGCAATGAGGTGTGCTCTTTCGTGGACTTGGTAACCGATGTAATTGTGGATGAAACAAGTGCTGTGATAAACGTTGGTGATATTTCGAGGCCGTCTTGCTCAACTTTGATGATGACGAGATGGACAACTTCGTGGAATGTGTGAACTCTTTGCAAGGAATGGGGTCGTACACATATGAAAATAGGACAACTCCTCCTACAAAGCCTTCAATTGAAAGGCCTCCTATCTTGGAGTTGAAGCTTTTGTCACCACATCTTCGGTATAAGTTTCTTGGCCCTTCTTCTACTTTACCGGTTATTCTTTCCACTTTTTTGACTAACGTGCAGGTAGAATCTACATTAGAGGTGCTACAAAAGAGGAAGAAGGCTATTGGATGGACATTGGCGGATATTCGAGGGATAAGTCCCGCATTTTTCATGCACAAGATTAACTTGGAGGAAGGTTCCAAACCATCTATTGAACATCAAATAAGACTCAATGAAGCCATGTAAGAGGTTGTCAAAAAGGATATCATCAAGTGGTTGGATGCCAGGGCTGTCTACCCCATTTCTGATAGTTCATGTACTTCTCCGGTTCAATGTGTCCCAAAGAAAGGGGGCATGACGGTGGTCACAAATGATAAGAATGAGTTGATTCCTAAAAGAACGGTGACCGGGTGGAGAGTGTGTATGGACTATCATAAGCTCAACAGAGTCACAAGGAAGGACCATTTTCCACTTGCCTTCCTAGATCAAATGCTTGATAGATTGGCCGGACGTGCTTTCTATTGTTTCCTTGATGGGTATTCCGGCTACAACCAAATTCTTATTGATCTGGAGGATCAAGAGTAAACTACCTTTACATGTCCTTATGGTACTTTCTCCTCCAAGAGGATGCCATTTGGGTTGTGCAACGCACCGACGACTTTTTAAAGGTGTATGATGGCGATATTCACGGACATGGTGGAGGATTACCTCGAAGTATTCATGGATGACTTCTCGGTGGTTGGGAATTCTTTTGATAATTGTCTCGCAAACTTGGATAAAGTGTTGGCAAGATGTGAAGAAACAAACTTGGTGCTCAATTGGGAGAAATGTTATTTCATGGTTGAGGAAGGCATTTTTCATGGCCACAAGAACTCAAAGAATGGCATTGAAGTCGACAAGGCAAAGATTGAGGTGATTTCTAAACTTCCACCTCCTACTTTGGTGAAAGGCGTGCGGAGTTTCTTAGTCCATGCGGGATTTTGCCGGCATTTGATCAAGGATTTTTCTAAAGTGGTGAACCCTTTGTGCAAGATTTTGGAGAAAGATGCTAAGTTTCACTTCAATGATGATTGCATGAGAGCTTTTGAATTGCTAAAGTTCAAGTTGACTACTACTCCTATTATCACCGCTCCAAATTGGAGTGTTCCTTTTGAGCTCATATGCGGTGCAAGCGATGTAGCGGTAGAGGCTGTTTTGGGGCAACATATCAACAAGATTTTTCATTCGGTCTACTATGATAGTAAGATCATGAATAGCGGCCAAGTCAACTACACCGTTACGGAGAAAAAGCTCCTTGCCGTTGTGTTTGCTATTGAGAAGTTTCGCTCGTACTTGATGGGTGCAAAAGTTATTGTCCACACGGATCATGCGGAACTTCGTTATTGTATGAGCAAGAAAGATTCCAAAGCCCAGTTGATGAGATGTGTGCTTTTGTTTCAAGAGTTTGATATAGACATCCAAGATCGAAAGGAAGTGAAAACCAAGTGGCGGACCACTTGTCTCATTTTGAGGAAGAGGGGAGGCCGCATGATGACCTTGAAATCAATGACTCTTTCCCCGATGGCTATTTCAATGAAAGAGGTGCCATGGTTTGCGAATCTAGCAAATTTTCTTGTAAGTGGTATCATCCTGGATGAGTTCTCTTCAAACCAAAGGAAGAAACTCAAACGGGATTGTCAAGACTATTATTGGGATGAACCATACCTTTTCCGAATTTGTACGGATCGAGTGATTAGAAGATGTGTACCGGAGGAGAAACAATGTGAAATTCTTGGGGCTTGTCATTCTTCGCGGTATGGTGGCCACCATGGTGGAGCAAGAACAGCGGCCAAAGTGCTAAGTTGCGGGTTCTATTGGCCCACTCTTTACAAGGATGCAAGTGATCTCGTCAAGCGTTGCGATGAATGTCAAAGGGCTGGTGGGATCTCAAAGAAAAATGAAATGCCCCTCACCACCATTTTAGAGATTTATATTTTTGATGTGTGGGGTATGGACTTCATGGGTCCTTTTGTGAGTTTTTGTGGAAACACCTGCATCTTGGTCGCGGTTGATTATGTGTCCAAATGAGTTGAGTCTTTTGCTTTACCCAACAATGAAGCGAGAAGTTTGGTGGAGTTTTTGAAGAAGAATATTTTCACAAGGTTTGGTACTCCGCGGGTTATCATAAGCGAAGGGGGTCGCATTTTTGCAACAAAGCTTTCGATACCTTACTCACCAAGTATGGTGTCACTCATAAAGTCACGACTCCCTATTATCCTCAAGCAAGCGGTCAAGTGGAAGTCTCCAACCGGGAGATAAAGAGTATTTTGTCCAAAATAGTGAATGCTAACCGGACGGATTGGTCCAAGAAACTTGATTATGCTTTATGGGCTTATAGGACAACTTACAAAACACCTATCGGAATGTCTCCATACCGGTTGGTGTTTGGTAAAGCTTGTCATCTTCCAGTGGAACTTGAGCACAAAGCCATGTGGGCTTTAAAGAAGTCGAATCTTGAGTGGGATGTCGCCGCCAACTTAAGGGTGGCACATTTGAATGAGTTGGATGAGTTCCGGTACCATGCATACACAAGTTCATCCTTATACAAAGAGAAGATGAAATATCTTCATGACAAGTACATCGGGAACAAAGAGTTTAAAGAGGGTGATCTTGTGTTGTTGTTCAATTCACGGTTACAGATGTTTCCCGAAAAGTTAAAGTCTTAATGGAGTGGCCCGTTTGAGGTTGTGGGTATGACACCCTTTGGTGCATTGGACTTGAATAATAAAAATGATGAGGTATTTAGAGTCAATGGTCACCGGGTGAAGCATTACCTGGGAAAAGTTGGTGATGGCCACGTCGTGGCGGTAATTCATTTCAAGTGATGGTAATCTGCATCGTGCCACGACATTAAATGAAGCGCTTCTTGGGAGGCAACCCATATTTCTTTTTCTTTTTCTTTTCTTCTTCTTTAGATAGGTCTAATTTTGTGCTAACTGGATTTGAAGCGTGTTGCAGGAATGAGTGTGTTTTACAGGAACTATGCTCAGAAAAATTGGCCAAGTATGGAAAAAGTGCAGACTGCACATGTACTGTGCGAACTAGGGCTGTTCATTTGGATCGGATATCCAAAATACGAATCGACCCGTTCAATTTTGGATTTCGGATTGGATTGGATTTTGGATTGTGTTTATTAAAATTTTTGATTTGGGATCGGATTCAGATTGGTATAATTTTAATACGATCCGATCCGATCCGATCCGATACGTAATCCGAAATTATTAGGGCCTGTATAAATACTGAACTTTAATTTCGGATAGTTAGTACTTATTTTATATTTTCCTCTAAGTTAGTACCTTTACAATTGATGGATTTAGCTATATTGGCACCATAGTACTCTCATAATTGCAGAAACATGAAATTTTCTTACTGTATTGCCTCTTTTACAAAGAAAATATACATATGAGTTTGCAACTTTGAGGCATAATAATCCGATCTGAAATCTAGAAATCCGATCCGATCCAAACTTTAAAATCTGATCCGATCCGATATTAACTTGTACCAGATTCAGATTGCATTTTCTAGAATTCGAAATTTAAAATCCGATCCGAAATGTGCTAAATTCGATCCGATCCATGCACAGCCCTAGTGCGAACCACACAATTTTGAATGCTGCAGAAGAAGGCAATTGCGGCCAAACAAGTTGAGATGGAAAAATGCAAACTTTCTGAAGTTTGTTTGTTAGAGAAACAGCCAAAGTGCGGCCGCACAGCAAATTCTGTGGTCCGCTCAAAAATCTACGGCCGCACAGCTAAATCTACGGACCGCAGATCATCAAAGGAAATTGAACCTCCAGGTAACAGAGTGCGGACCACAGAAGGAATTCTGCGGCCGCACTCGTCTCGTTGTTCCTTAGCCAGATCTGTTGTGCATAAATAGTAATGTTAAGGCTACTGCACAAACTTTTCATTCTCTGAGCACTCAAAAAAGGTTAAAAGTTTGCACGCATCTGTTCAATCATCTACCACCTAAATACGCATCTCTGACATTCCTTAGCACTGCTTCATCACTGGTATGTTCAAATCACTTCTGGGATTCTTCAATTTCTTAGTTTAATTTACAATCTCTTAGTTATTTTAGACCATTTGTCATTAGAAGTCAATTTTATATCCATGTGGGGTTTAAATTGTGTTGGGTCAACTCCTAATTGTTATTTAGGGAATGGGTATCTTGATTATCAAGTTTAATTGCTATTACCATGCCCAATTTGTGCATAAATCGAAACCCTTAAGGAATTTACTGATTTAATTTTGAAATCTGCAGCCGCACAAGAAATTATGCTTTCCGCAGACGTGTAGATTAGGGCAGTTGGTGAGGCAAAATTGTGCGGACCGCACTTGAAATTGTGCGGACCGCAGAAGTTTCATCGCGGCCGTAGAAAAGTGTGTGCGGCCGCATATCAGGTCAATCTCTATCTTCAAAGAGTTGCTATTTTGAGGTACCCATAGTGCGGACGCAATGACAATTGTGCGGACCGCACTTCAAATGTGCGGTCACACTCAAAATTGTGCGGACCGCAGTTTCATCTCTGCGACCGCAAGTTCAAATTGTGCGGTCCACACAACCCAGGCTACGACCGTACTTGCAATTGTGCGGACCACACTTCCTACCCTGCAAACATGTTTTGTTATGTGAATGTCTGTTTATCTGCACTTGAACTAGAATTGAATCCTGCTGCTGTTTGTTACAGTAAATGGTTAGATCACGAGGTCGTGGTGATACATCAAAGGGGAGGGGTGAACCTTCCAGAGGCCGAGGCAAGAATGCCTTACCCCTCGCCCTTTAAAGAACTATATCCAAAAAGGCGACAACCGGACAAGGTAGAGCTGCAGAGCCCGCCGAATCAAGCTCTTATGTCCTGTCTAGGGAAGCATTGGATGGCGACTCAGTGCAAGAGCAACCTGCTGTTCAATCACATCCATAACAGCTTCAGGGAAGATATCAACTCCGAAACGAGCCTTCCACCTCTGAGAGAATTCCGAGGGTTCGCAAGGTGACATTCAGGCTTTGGAGCCCTCATCTACACATGCCCCCCACGTACCAGCTACTTCAGTGGATGTTGATGATATCACGGATGATGCTCGAGGGGGTGATACCAGAGTTGCCGGCCTTGAGAGGTCAAAGAAGAAAGAGATGTGGGAAGATAGGTTTGTTAGTCTGGCTGCCTTCACAAGTTTCCGAGATTGGTGGTCGGTGAGATCGCTCACTCTTGAGCGTCAGTTCATGTTGAAAGACCTTGATAAATACAACCCGGAAGTGTTGAGACGGTTCCGGGAGGGAAATGGGTAGATGTATTTCACCTAAAGTGTGGTAGATGCCAAGGATACCTGGTCCGGGATTTACGCCAATGTGGCGCATATAAAGAAAGGGACCAAGGTAACAAAAGTGAGAAATCTAAAGGTGAGATTCGATCAGAACACCCCGAACACGTATTTAGGGTTTGAGGATGTAGAGCCTGTGCAATACCTGGAAAAGTTAGCACTGGGAGATGTAGCTCGGCTATGGCTAGCTGAGATTCTTGCAGCTCCAGGGCTGCCTCCGGCATGGATCACAGCAGGGGTTCCTATTCAGCGGAACACCCTAAATTTTGAGGCAAAGGGATGGAAAACATTCGTGTGTATCAGACTAGACCCATCCCAAAATAAAACAAATCTTCCAATTCCGCGGGCAGTGCTAGTCACCTCTATCATGGCTGAGTACCCAATCAATGTAGGTGTCGTGATGTCGGTCAACATGTCTGTGGTCGCCAGGCAAGCTGTGAGCACGTGATTTTTGCCACGCTTCAACTACTCCTACAAAATTCCTTAGAATTAGGATTTTTCTTTATTATTTGACTTTTTAGGAATTAATTGCATGATTCTGCGTTTGTTTGCATTTTTAGGTGCGTTTTACTAGATATAATTCCAAAAATACAAAATAGTATGCATTTTAATATTACAAAAAAATAAAGAAAATAACAAAAATGGTTATTTGCATTTTTAGATTTTGTCTTAAAGTTTTCTTTTAAATTAGAAACTACTTAATTTTGGAATTTTAATTAGTATAATTTTAGATTAAATTTGGGTCCTTACTTTAAACCTTGCATTTAATAAAATCAGAAAATTTAAATTAAAAAAAAAATAATAATAATAAAAAGAACAAAAAGAGAGTAAAAATAAAAAAAGAAGAGAAAGCAAATAAAAAGATTTAAATGAAAGTCTAGTCTTAGTAATACCCAATTTTGGGCCATGCCTAGACCCAATTTCACCCCAAAATCCGGCCAAAATGGCCCAAGTGCCCCCCTACCCGGTCCAAATGACCATACCCCTAAGACTAATAAAACGACGTAGTATAGGAGGGATACCACGTCGTTTTGAATTAGTGAGGCCAAATTAAATCTTGACCGTCCATTTCTCATCATCCAACGGTCCTCATTCGTTCAAAGCTTTTTAATAAAAATGTCCGAAAACTCTTCATTAACCCTAGACCGAACTCGTCTTCCTCGTACCACTGTTCCTCCGCCGTCCGCCGCCCGCCGCCCGCCGGAAATCGCCTCCGCCGGTGGCGATTCTCCATTGGGACCCAAATTTACACCATAGATGCTCATCTACCCCCTCTTTCCATATATGGGCTCAATTTCTCTCAAATCATAATCAAACCTCTCGAATATTAGATCGAAAAATCCGGCCAAAACCCTAAATCCTCCAAATCCAACGAAAATCACACCCTACGGTCCCCTCGACCTCCTCATCCCGAATATCAAACCAAAATCCTTCAAATCCAAGTAGAATCCCACGAATTTTAGATCTAGGGTTTGAAGAACTTCAACCTGTTTTGAATTTTCAAGTAGTCGAATGATCTTTAATTAATGTTATGTGTTTATTTTTGGCAAAATAGACATATAACATTAACTGAGAATCAATTTCGAGAGTCAGTCAAGATGAAGGCAAAATCAGTAAGGTTTTTCCTCCTTATTTGATTATTTCTTTTTTATTATTGATTCTGTTTTGTGATTTTTGATTTTAGTTTAATTTTTTTTTGGTTTTGATTTTGTTGTGATGTTTGTTGTTGATTTAATTCAGTGTTTGATTCTATTAGTATAGGCTTTAATTTTTACTTCCTATTGATTAGTTTAGTTGGACAATTCAGTAGTATATATCATGTTCACTGATTCTTGCTCAAGCTTTGATTTCTTTCTTCTTGTTTATGTTAATTCTTTGCAGTTTCACTTGTTGTTAATTTTAGTTTGATTAGTATTAGAATTAATTCCAGTCGTGCAAGTCTAATTCTAATTAGTTTTGATTCTGATACTTAAAATAGGATAATTAGACTCTTAGTTCAATTTTAGGTTCTTTAGTATAATTGATTTTCTTTGAATGATCCAGCATTTGTTGCTTAACTGTGGTCAGTTTTGACCATGGTTAACAGGGCTGGGGGTTTAGTAAACATAGGTAGTAATTTCAGACTTAGTTCAAGGGTAATTGGGGTAATTCAAAATAGGGAATCCTGCAAATAACTGAATTGGAAACCCCTAGAACATTCTAGATGGGGTTCCAATTAGAATTTTAGAAACTTACTGATCTAACTTGGGTAAGAAGTCAGCCTTTTAGGGACAAATTAGTAAAAAACTGAAAAATAAAAGAGGGGGCAAGGGGGTAAATGAAAAATCTGAAACTTCCCTTAGCCTTGCCTATAAAGGCAGCCCAGCACTGCCTTGCTGAACAAGTTTGCATCTGAAAATTTGAATTTCAAATTCAAAAACAAAAACTGAAATCTGAGAGTTAGAAAGTTCATTTTAGGTCTTAGTTCTTCAAAAACCCTAAAACAACACAAAACTCCAAAAATACTATTCTATTGAAGCCTCTTAGTTCAATTTCGAGTTTCAGCTCTTGCATTCGAGTTCCTAGCTTAGATTAAAGATGAAAATGACTTGAAATTCCTGTTGTTTGGTTGGCTCAAGTTCAGAAGTTTTCCTGGATTTATTCCAAGTCTACTTAGGTTCATTTGGGCTTTAGTTTTGGTCATTTACTGGTGCTGTTTGCTTGAGTCAGTCCCTGGGTTTTTGGATTTGAAATTGCTGTCTCCTGCTGAAACTTTGCATCTGTTCGTATACTGCTGCAGCTGACCTCTCCTTCTCCTCATTTTGATTCCATTCCAAGTACATCTTTAACTTCAAGTGTTACGTGAAGAATTAGATCAACCTGTACGAACGCCTTTGAAGTTCAATGATAACAGCTGTTACACGAATGTTTGTTGTGTTTTATTTGAATTCCTGATGTTTAGCATAGCAATACCTTTTGACGGTATTCTAATTGTATCAATAGGACCTTAAATCAGTTGTAATTGGACTCTATGGACTGCTTTCAAATGTGTATGACTGTGATGTTAACTATAGTTTAGTTTGGCATTCCTTG
>NW_017675913.1:0-3071 GCF_001879085.1 Nicotiana attenuata | reverse complement strand
TTGGGATTCAAGATAAACCGGTGACTTGGGACACCAAAAGCCAAACCTATCCCAAGTGGCGACTCTAAAAATCAAATAAATAATCCCATTTCGAATAATATCACTTTAAATGGAAAAACTCCCTTATACATTATATTTCGGGGTAGGTGTGTAAAAAAGGAGGTGTGACAGCTCTGGCGACTCTGCTGGGGATACGAACCCAGAATTCCGATTCAGGGTTCAAGAATTCGAGCTTAGTATAACTGTTATATTTGGCTTTATCTGATTTTTCTACATGTTCCATGCTATATGTGCTAAATGTTTTACCACTTTGATATTTGTTGAAATTGTATATATAAACTGTCGCGGATCCCTTCCTCTCTCTGAGTCTTCTACATCATGGAGAAGGGTGCACTTCGTGTAGCTTCTCTTCTGTTTAGAGTCTTTCCCAATTTAGAACGAGGTTTGGATAAGTTGCTAAGCCGGCGGAGCTTATGTATCCCCGGTACGCTGCCTCCCCCTCGGCTCGAGTTGTCCGCTCGGGTAAGCCAGGTCTAGACCAATAAACCTAGGGTTTAAACCTAGAAGAACAAAACCTCATGCCGGATCCCTAGTAGGAACGTTTGTTTGCATCGTGTGCATTTGGCTTAGGGGACTCAACACAGGGGTTGGGTCCGTCTAGGACAGGTGACCTAAAATGAAAAAGACCATCCTGATGCATCTTACGTGCTACTTGTGCATTTATTTGCTCGGTTTTTGCATGTTGACCGGCCTGTATATAATGAGAAAATTGAGAAAATAGCAGTGTTGGGACTAAGTGAGGGTAACCATGTGTTTTGAAAAACCAATAGTACCAAAATGCTGCCAGATTTTTGAAAAAAAATGGAAAAAGAAAATATTTGAAAATGAAAAATTGCTGTTCAAAAAATACATTTGATTTTGTTCTAACCTGACCGAACTACGCTGGTTTAATTCTTACCGGATGTGAGATACGTAGGCAACCCTCATCGGGTCCAACCACCCTTTTGCAAAAAAAAAAAAAGCCAAAAAATACCAAAATTTTAATTTTTGTCACAAAATAAGTTAGGTGATGTCATTCTTGCTTAAAATAAGCTGAATGTCTTCAAAAGGACGCCGGAAGGCTGCTTTTGCAAGAACAACCACCTTGGGTCATTTTCAATGTTTAGCGGGCACAGCCTTAAAATCTTCTTTCCCGAAGTGCTGAAAGGCCGTATCTGCAAAATCGAGTCTCTATGTACTTAAACAAAAATTTGCAAAATAGCCACTTTTTCCTTTTAGGTCAAAATAAATCATTAAAATACTCTTTAGATGCCTTTCTTTCATAAATAAAAATAAAAAAAAATAATACAAATTTTGAAAAAATTGAGTTCGAAAATATTTTTGCTCAAAAATCCAAAACATTTTTCAGGCAACTTTCAAAATCAAAAAAAAAACAAAGAAGAATAAAAACAAAAATATTTCTTTTTACTTCTAAAAAATCCCCAAAGTTCCAATAAAAAGAAAAGAATTTTTTTAGAAGTCTTTCTTTCAAAAAAAAAATCAAAAGAAAAATCAAAATCAAAAATCAAAAATTCCTGTTTTCTTTTTTAAAGCATTTCTTTCAAAAAATTCAAAAAAAAAAGAGTTTGTTTATTTACCTTATTTGCAAGAACTACGCTTGGTCTGATTCATGCTGGGTCATGATACGTAGGCAATCTACATAAGATTCGACCGTAATCCTAAGAAAAAGAGAAAAAGAGAAACGCGAGGGAAATAAATGAAAGAAAAACAAGAGAAAAAAGAAACGCAAAAGAAGATAATAAGGCGTTGAGAGAAAAACCATGGCCAAAGAGAAGAAAAGAAGAAAATGAAAACAAAGAGAGATGAGGAAAAGAAGAGGAGAGAAAATAAAACAAAAAGAGAAAGAAAAGAAACAAGAGAAAAGCCGGGATGACGCATGCAACCGAAGCAAACATATAGATATTCATTTAACTGTATAGGTGCATCACACTCCAATATGCGGTTACCTATCTGTTATTTGTTTCAAAACTAACCGTTGTTGTTGTCCATTTCCAGCTGAGCTTTTTAGAAACAGTGGTTGGTTTGTGGTAAGCTGGCCTCGCATCGCTATTTCACCAGATCGAAAGGAAATAGAGAAATGTCGTCCAAAATGACTCTGCCTGCAATCCCCATACCCGAGGACAGCCCCATCTCGGGGGTCCCAGCCTCTGAGTCTTTTACAGCTGAGGAAAATCGGATCTTGCGCCTGCGATTGATGGAAATGTGGGATGCTTGGAACAACGGAAAGGAACCTCCAAGCACCATTCCCGGATTCCCGGAGTTATTCCCTAGATCTGGAGGTGCTACTACTGTCCCCATCAGCCACCCAAACACTCCTTTGGGGCAACCTACCATGACTGCTCACTTCCTAGGAACACCTTCTGAGGTTCGTCCCCAGGTGTTCCCATCCGGAGCTGCTCCCAACATCTTCACGGCTCCACCATGCTCCGCCACCACACAACCATCACTACCCAAGCATGCTTTCGATCCCTCGGTTTTCACATTCCAAAATCCTGTCTTTCAGGTTGACCCTCCTCATTATACTCAATATACCTACTCTCAGCAGCCACCATATGAGCTTACACCGGGGCAAGACAAAACCCCCAAAGCCCCAGAGCAGGATGAGATGGCAAAGGGAATGAGAAGCCTCGAGCAGAGCTTAAAAATATGCAAGACTTGAGTGGGCAAAAGAGTGTCTCCTATACAGACCTATGTATGTTCCCGCATGTACATTTGCCGTCAGGGTTCAAAACACCAAAATTTCGAGAAGTATGACGGACACAGTGACCCCATTGCTCACCTGAAGAAGTATTGCAATCAGTTACTGGGAGCCGGTGGCAAAGAAGAATTGTTGATGGCATATTTCGGGGAAAGCTTAATTGGCATCGCTTCAGAGTGGTATATGGACCAAGATGTCTCGCGTTGGCATATTTGGGATGATCTGGCCCGAGACTTTGTTCGACAATTTCAGTACAACATAGACATCGCGCCAGACAGGAACTCCTTGGCGAAATCTAAAGAAAAAAGCCCCT
>NW_017675912.1:47931-56390 GCF_001879085.1 Nicotiana attenuata | reverse complement strand
GATGGGGAAACGGGGCAGTAACTCACGTGACGACGGGTCGGGTCGTCACATCCTCCCCAACTTAAACAAACGCTCGTCCTCGAGCGGGTCAAGAAACATACCTGAAGTCTCAAATAGGTGAGGATATCTTCTCCGCATCTCCTGCTCGGTCTCCCAGGTAGCCTCCTCCACGGGCCGACCTCTCCACTGCACTTTCACTGATGCAACATCCTTTGATCTCAACTTTCCGAACCTGACGATCCAAAATGGCTGTTGGCTCTACCTCATAAGTCAAGTCACCCTCCAGCTGAACTGTACTGAAATCTAAAATGTGGGACGGGTCCCCAATGTACTTCCGGAGCATAGACACATGAAAAATTGGATGCATGCCCGACAAGCTAGGTGGCAAGGCAAGCTCATAAGCCACCTCCCCGATCCTCCTAAGTACCTCAAAAGGCCCAATGAACCGCGGACTCAGCTTCCCTTTCTTCCCAAATCTCATAACACCCTTTGTGGGTGAAACCTTCAGCAAGACCTTCTCGCCAATCATAAAAGATACATCTCGAACCTTCCTGTCTGCATAGCTCTTCTGTCTTGACTGTGCTGTACGGAGTCTCTCCTGAATCACCTTCACCTTCTCCAATGCATCCTGAACCAAATCTGTCCCCAACAACCTAGCCTCCCCGGGCTCGAACCAACCAACTGGAGATCTACACCGCCTCCCATACAAGGCCTCATACGGTGCCATCTGAATGCTGGACTGATAGCTATTGTTGTAGGCAATCTCTGCAAGCGGTAGAAACAGATCCCATGACCCTCCAAAATCAATAACACAGGCACGTAACATATCCTCCAATGTCTGAATGGTGCGCTCTGACTGCCCGTCCGTCTGAGGGTGAAAAGCTGTGCTCAACTGCACCTGAGTACCCAACTCTCGCTGAACCGCCTGCCAAAACTGAGAGGTGAACTGAGTGCCCCGATCTGATATGATGGAAACTGGGACACCATGCAATCGAACTATCTCCCGAATATAGATCTCTGCCAGCCGCTCTGAAGAATAAGTAGTACAAACCGGAATGAAGTGCGCGGACTTGGTCAGCCTGTCTACAATCACCCAAATAGCATCAAATTTCTTCAGAGTCCGTGGGAGTCCGGTAACAAAATCCATAGTGATCCTCTCCCACTTCCACTCAGGAATAACCATCTGCTGATGTAGGCCACCCGGTCTCTGATGCTCATATTTCACTTGCTGACAATTAAGACACCGGGCTACATACTCCACAATATCTCTCTTCATCCTCCACCACCAGTAGTGCTGTCTAAGATCCTGATACATCTTTGCGGCACCCGGATGAATGGAATACCGCGAGCTATGGGCCTCCTCCAATATCAACTCCCGAAGCCCATCCACATTGGGCATGCAAATCCGGCCCTGCATCCTCAACACACCATCATCTCCAATGGTCACATCCCTGGCATCATCATGCTAAACCCTGTCCTTAAGGACAAGCAAATGCGGATCATCGTACTGACACTCCCTGATGCGGTCATACAAGGAAGACCGAGAAACCACACAAGCCAACACTCGACTGGGCTCTGAAATATCTAATCTCACAAATCGGTTGGCCAAGGCCTGAACATCAACTGCAAATGGCCTCTCCTCAACTGGAATGTATGCCAAGCTCCCCATACTTACCGACTTCCGGCTCAAAGCATCGGCCACTACATTGGCCTTCCCCGGGTGATACAGGATAGTAATGTCATAATCCTTAAGTAACTCCAACCATCTACGCTGCCTCAAATTAAGATCCTTTTGCTTGAACAAATGCTGAAGACTGCGATGATCAGTGAATACCTCACAGGATACGCCATACAAGTAATGCCTCCAAATCTTCAGTGCATGAACTATAGCTGCTAGCTCCAAGTCATGGACGGGGTAGTTCTGCTCATGGGGCTTCAACTGACGAGAACTATGCATAAAGCCTCTCCTCCCTTAATCTCTGCGATACAACTCTCAAATGTTGTGCATGCTCCTCCTGACTGCGCAACTATACCAGTATGTCATCAATGAATATTATAACAAATGAATCCAGGTAAGGCCGGAACACACTGTTCATCAGGTGCATGAAAGCTGCTGGGGCATTGATCAGCCCGAAAGACATGACAAGAAATTCATAGTGACTATATCTAGTCCTGAAAGCAGTCTTATGAATATCTGAGTCCCTGATTTTTAACTGGTGGTAACCCGAACGGAGGTCAATTTTTGAGAACACCCTTGCTCCCTGAAGCTGGTCAAATAAATCATCGATGCGAGGTAAGGGTTACTTGTTTTTAATTGTTACCTTGTTCAACTGCCTATAATCGATGCACATTCTCATCGTGCCATCCTTCTTCTTCACAAATAGGACTGGTGCACCCCAAGGTGACACACTAGGCCGAATGAACCCCTTATCTAGGAGCTCCTGAAGCTGCTCCTTTAATTCTTTCAACTCCGCTGGTGCCATGCGATATGGTGGAACAGAAATGGGCTGAGTGCCCGGCACCAGGTCAATGCCAAAATCAATGTCCCTGTCCGGCGGCATACCCGGCAGGTCTGCAGGAAACACATCGGGAAACTCCCTCACAGCGGGAACCGACTCAATGCTGGGGGTCTCAGCTCCCACATCTCTCACAAACGCCAAATAGGAAAGACAACCCTTTTCAACCATACGCTGGGCCTTCAAGAAAGAAACAACTCTGCTAGGAATATAGTCAGTCACACCACGCCACTCGATCCGCGGTACACCCGGCATAGCCAAAGTGACTGTCTTAGCATAACAGTCTAGAATAGCATGACACAGAGATAACCAGTCCATGCCCAGGATAATATCGAAATCTACCATATTCAGTAGCAATAAATCAACTCGGGTCTCCAGACCCCCAATAGTCACCAAACGACCGGTATACATGGTCCACAATAATAGTGTCGCCCACCGGGGTAGACACATGAACAGGTAAGGCAAGACACCCTCGGGTCGTACCCAAATGATGAGCAAAGTATGAAGATACATATGAATAGGTAGAACCGGGATCAAATAATACTGAGGCGTCTCTGTGACAGACTGAAATAATACCTGTAATGACAGCGTCTGAAGCAATGGCATCTGTCCTGCCCGGCATCGCGTAGAAATGAGCCTGGCCACCGCCTGATCGATCTCCACCTCTGGGGCGACCCCTGGCTACCTCCACCTTCAGCTGACTGGGCGGGTGGTGAAGTAACTGGAGCAGAAGTCAAGGGCTGGCCCCTCTGCTGATGCTGTCTGCCACGAAGGCGAGGGCACTGCCTCCTGAAATGACCCAACTCTCCGCGCTCATAGCAGCTGCCCGGTACTGAAGATGGGGACTGATGAAAACCTCTCGCACCGGAGTGACCAGCAGATGCACTCGGTGCAGAAGAACCCTGAACTGATGGGGCATGAGATGAAGTCTGAGCTGGGAGAGCACTGAGTGAAGTCTGACCCTGCTGGGGCCCATGATGACCATGGCCTGAAGATCTCCCATGATATTCTGGACGAGCTGACTGAGCGGGCCTGAAAGAGCGACCTCTACCCTGCTGGAACTGACCCCTCGAAGGAGCACCACTGAAACTGCCCGATCCACGAGGCCTCTTAGCCTCCCTCTCCTCTCGCTCTCTACGGCGAACTGACTCAATCTCACGAGCAATGTCTACCACCTCCTCAAACGTAGCACCCAGTACTCTCTCTCTAGTCATCAAAATACGGAGATGATAGTTAAGACCATCCACAAATCTCCTGATCCTGAGCTGGGGCAATCGTAGGATTAGCAGGTACTGTCCTGGCTACTCTACCCCTGCCACGACCACGACCGCGCCCACGGCCTCTGGCGGCCTCAGTAGGTGGCACTGGTGGTCGTCCGTCATGTTCGGTAGCTCGTGTTCTCACCATTTGTGAGAGAATAGAATAACAAAGATTTAGTTCACAGTTCAACAAAGCTGCACGACAAGAGTTTCAAGGATATGGAGTATTTCCTAAAGGTTCTGCAGCCTCTCGAGGATAAGTACAGACGTCTCCGTACCGATCGCGAGACTCTACTAAACCGGCTCATGATTTGCGAGACCAAGTAACCTAGGCTCTGATACTACCTTGTCACGACCCAAACCCCGGTCGTGATGGCGCCCAACACATTGCTAGGCAAGCCCGACCATTTACACAACCTTAGCCAAATAATCTATATAAATAAATAAATGTTCACTGCTAAAATACCAAGTTAAATGCGGAATTTTTGTAATAATCTCTAACATTCGAAAATCCAAAAATAAAAACAAAGTACTAATCAACCCACAGAATCTGGTGTCACGAACATGAGCCTCTAGAAACAGATTATTCACCTATTACAAGTCCGACTAAGAAAAATATACGAATAAAGTAATAAAAGATAGAAGGGAGAGATCAAGGCTGCGAACGCCATGCAGCTACCTCGATACTCCCGGATATTTACTGCTCCGCTAAACAAGTCCTCACTCACCCTGTGGTGTACCTGAATCTGCACACAAGGTGCAGGGAGTATTGTGAGTACTTCCAACCCAGAAAGTAATAAATATAAATAAAGTCTGAGGATAAGAAATCCTAAATAAACACAAAGTAAAACTATAAATACAACAACGTGGACCAATAGCATAATACAGTAAACATTAAAAACAGTTATAATAAAGTCACACCAGAATGTGAATAAATAACAATTAAATATGCAATGCAACACATAAACCGGTACCTCCAGTACCCCGCTGCGGCCGTGCAGCCCGCTCCATTTATTTAACGTCGACGACGCTCACTGGGGGTGTGCAGACTCCGGGAGGGGCCCCTTACGGCCCATGCGCAATAATAAGCCATCTCGTGGCATCAAACAGGCCCTTGGCCTCATATCAATATCATTATAATACTGCTGCGGCGTGCAGCCCGATGCCATACTCAGTCCAAAAATCACACAATAGTATAAAAATATTCAGCCCAAACTTCATTAAAAAAATATTAACTTAATTTCTAATTTAAGAAAAAGACTGAGATTTCAAACACAGTATTAAATACCAGGACTGATTTTAATATTTATAAATATGGTAAGAAACCATTAAAATAATCCCTGAAGGATTCAAGTAGTTGGCACGAAGCCCAATTATGACAATTAATCTATTTTTATAAGGATATTACAAATCTACAATCAAATAGGTACCAATTTTATTAAGCGGGACGGACCAAGTCACAGTCCCTGACGGTGCTCTACCCCACGCCCGTTATCCGGCGTGCAAGTCACCTCACATAGCACTACGATGTGCAAATTCGGGGTTTCAAACCCACAACACAACATTTACATTTATTACTAACCTCAAGCCGGCCAAAGTCCTAGCTTGCTATGCCCTTGCCTTTCGAATTCACCTCTTCGCGCGTCGAATCTGACCAAAACCACAACGAATACGTCACAATATGCTAAGGGAATATAACCCAATTGAAAAGACTCGAAAACATCGAAAATCACGAAGTTGGTAAAACCCGAGCCCCGAGCCCACTTCTCGAAAAATTATAAAATTCACATCACCGGATTCCTTATCTCGCCACGAGTCCATGCATATAAAGAACACCAAAATCGGAGTCCAAATGACCCCTCAAATTCCCATTTTTGTTCTCTTAGGTTTCAAGCCCTAAACCACCATTTTTGACCCTAATTCCTTGAGTTTTCAGTGAAATTTCATGTATTTGCATGATAAAATTGTGTTCTAAGTCCAAGAATGCTTACTTGATCGAAGTCCTTGAATTTCCTCTTCAAAATCGCTCAAGAACACCCCAAGTCCGAAGTCAAAATATGTGTTCTATAAATATTTCGCGAAGGGAATTAAAACCCTTTCTGACCAGTTATTTCCGCATCTGCAGCTACATAGCCGCATCTGCGACTTCCGCTTTTGCGATAGGGAGCCGCTTCTGCGGTTACTAGACCGCTTCTGCGGTCTCGCATCTGCGATTCCTTTTACGCAGGTGCGGTTTCCTTTAGCTTTCCAAAATTCCGCATCTGCGGTCCTACTGTCGCATCCGCGACTCTGCAGATGCAGTCAGCATCTCCGCACCTACGATGCCTGTCGCTTCTGTGGTTCTTGACTCGCTTCTGCGGTACCGCTTCTACGGTCCCATTTCCGCAGGAGCGAAAACACCAGAAGCAGCACAGGTTCTGTAATCTCCTAAGTTCAAAACTTCCCGTTAGCCATCCGAAATCACCCAGAGGCCCTCGGGACCTCAACCAAAAATACAAACATGATCCAATACCTTATTCAAACTTGCTCCAATCATTAAAACACCTCAAACAATACTAAAGCCATCATTTCTCATCGAATTCAAGCCTAAGTTCTTCTAAAACTTCCGAAACACGCATTCGATCAGAAACCCAACCAAAACACCTCCGAATGACCTGAAGTTTTGCACACACATCCAAATCACCTAACGAAGCTACTGCAACTCTCGGAATCTCATTCCGACCCCCGGATCAAAATCTCACCTACCAACCGGAATTCGCCAAAATACTAACTTCGCCAATTCAAGCCTAATTCTACACCGAACCTCCAAAATCAATTCCGATCGCACTCCTAAGTCACAAATCATCCCCCGAAGCTAACCAAATCACCGGAATTCACATCCGAGCCCTCTAACTCAATAGTCAACATCCGATTGACTTTTCTATTACAAGCCGTCCTTAAAGAGACTAAATGTCTCATTTTCTACCAAAACCAAACCGATTCGACTCTAACTTACCAAATGCCGATAATGANTAACATATTTCTTAGCCATTCCGCTTCTTTTCCGGCAGCTGCTAATGCAATAAACTCGGATTCCATAGTAGAATGAGAAATGCAAGTTTGTTTCTTGGATGCCCAACTAATGGCGCCGCCCCCCAAAGTAAATATCCAACCTGAAGTAGCCTTACTATCATGTATATTTGTAACCCAACTCGAATCAGAATATCCTTCTAATACGGTAGGAAACCCATTATAACAAATGCCTAATTGTTTTGTTCTCTTTAAATATCCAAGTATTCTAATTATAGCTTTCTAGTGAATATTACTTGGATTACTTGTAAACCTTGAAAGTTTACAAACGGCAAATGCCATGTCAGGCCTAGTGCAGTGCATAGCATACATCAAACTGCCAATTGCACTTGCATACTCTAATTGTGCAACTGTTCTTCCAGTATTTTCAGTAAGTTTGATGCTTGAATCATATGGAGTTTTAGACTCCACTATGCCCAGATGACTGAACTTGGTAAGAATCTTATCAATGTAATGAGTTTGTGATAAAATTACTCTCTTATCACTTCTCTGAACCTTGATACCTAAGATAGTATCTACTTCATTTAAATCTTTCATTTTAAAGACTGAAGTTAGATACCTCTTAGTTTCAAAAATTCCAAGCATGTTCGTACCAAAAATCAACATGTCGTCGACATAAAGACAAATAACAACTCCATAATCTTCTGTATACTTAGAGTAAATACATTTGTCTGCCTGATTACGTACGAAACCATTTGATAATATTATA
The DNA here is from genome assembly GCF_001879085.1 of Nicotiana attenuata. Taxonomy (NCBI): domain Eukaryota; kingdom Viridiplantae; phylum Streptophyta; class Magnoliopsida; order Solanales; family Solanaceae; genus Nicotiana; species Nicotiana attenuata. Next base: position 48,837 of record NW_017675912.1, on the reverse strand, counting down.
CTATCAAACTTTTCATGCCACTGTTTTGGTGCTTGTTTCAAGCCATAGAGAGACTTTATAAGCTTACAAATTTTATGTTCATTACCAGGAAGAACAAATCTTTCGGGTTGTTTCATATAAATTTCTTCACTTAAATTCCCATTTAAAAAGGCAGTTTTAACATCCATTTGATGTACACATAAATCATATATAGATGCTAATGACAAAAGTACTCTAATAGATGTTATTCTTGCAACTGGAGCATATGTATCAAAGTAGTCAACGCCTTCTTTTTGCGTGAAGCCTTTTGCAACTAGTCTTGCTTTGAAGGTTTGTATAGAACCGTCTGTATTATATTTTCTTCTGAATACCCATTTACAACCTATAGATTTGGATCCAGCAGGCAAATCAACTAAAGTCCAAGTGTTGTTAGATATTATTGAGTCCATTTCATCATTAATCGCCTCTTTCCAAAAAGCAACGTCTCTTGAAGACATGGCTTCTTTGTATGTTCTAGGATCTTCTTCTATATTAAACAAAAAAGGTATCTGATTACAGACTTTAGTTCTATCTCCCTCTACTAGAAAAACTAAAGATTCTGAAGATATAAAATCTGGATCAAGAATTTTTTCTTTTCTATCTCTTTGGCTTCTTCTAGGCTCTAACTGAGTATTGTAACTTTTCCTTTTATTTAAAATTATTTCAGAATGTGACATCTTTTGTGTATCATGACTACTTTGATTTTGTGCAATCAACTGCTCATCAACAATATCATTAATGAATCTATTTTCTAAAAATTCAACATTAATAGATTCTACTATAACATTAGATTCTAGATCAAGCAATCTATATGCTTTCGAATTTTGTGCATATCCAACAAAAATACTTTTAATCCCTCTAGGTCCCAATTTTGTTCTTTGGTTGATC
>NW_017675912.1:6767-47922 GCF_001879085.1 Nicotiana attenuata | reverse complement strand
ACATAGCACTACGATGTGCAAATTCGGGGTTTCAAACCCACAACACAACATTTACATTTATTACTAACCTCAAGCCGGCCAAAGTCCTAGCTTGCTATGCCCTTGCCTTTCGAATTCACCTCTTCGCGCGTCGAATCTGACCAAAACCACAACGAATACGTCACAATATGCTAAGGGAATATAACCCAATAGAAAAGACTCGAAAAACATCGAAAATCACGAAGTTGGCAAAACCCGAGCCCCGGGCCCACTTCTCGAAAAATTATAAAACTCACATCACCGGATTCCTTATCTTGCCACGAGTCCATGCATATAAAGAACACCAAAATCGGAGTCCAAATGACCCCTCAAATTCCCATTTTTGTTCTCTTAGGTTTCAAGCCCTAAACCACCATTTTTGACCCTAATTCCTTGAGTTTTCAGTGAAATTTCATGTATTTGCATGATAAAATTGTGTTCTAAGTCCAAGAATGCTTACCTGATCGAAGTCCTTGAATTTCCTCTTCAAAATCGCTCAAGAACAGCCCAAGTCCGAAGTCAAAATATGTGTTCTGTAAATATTTCGCGAAGGGAATTAAAACCCTTTCTGACCAGTTATTTCCGCATCTGCGGCTACATAGCCGCATCTGCGACTTCCGCTTTTACGATGGGGAGCCGCTTCTGTGGACAAGACCGCTTCTGCGGTTACTAGACCGCTTCTGCGGTCTCGCATCTGCGATTCCTTTTACGCAGGTGCGTTTTCCTTTAGCCTTCCAAAATTCCGCATCTGCGGTCCTACTGTCACATCCGCGACTCCGCAGATGCGGTCAGCATCTCCGCACCTGCGATGCCTGTCCCTCCTGCGGTTCTTGACTCGCTTCTGCGGTCCCATTTCCGCAGGAGCGAAAATACCAGATGCAGCACAGGTTCTGCAATCTCCTAAGTTCAAAACTTCCCGTTAGCCATCCGAAATCACCCCGAGGCCCTCGGGACCTCAACCAAAAATAAAAACATGATCCAATACCTTATTCAAACTTGCTCCAATCATTAAAACACCTCAAACAACACTAAAACCATCATTTCTCATCGAATTCAAGCCTAAGTTCTTCTAAAACTTCCGAAACACGTATTCGATCAGAAACCCAACCAAAACACCTCCGAATGACCTGAAATTTTGCACACACATCCAAAATTACCTAACGAAGCTACAGCAACTCTCGGAATCTCATTCCGACCCCCGGATCAAAATCTTACCTACCAACCGGAATTCGCCAAAATACTAACTTCGCCAATTCAAGCCTAATTATACACTGAACCTCCAAAATCAATTCCGATCGCACTCCTAAGTCACAAATCATCCCCCGAAGCTAACCAAATCATCGGAATTCAAATCCGAGCCCTCTAACACAAAAGTCAACATTCGGTTGACTTTTCCAACTTAAGCCTTCTTAAAAGAGACTAAGTGTGTCATTTCTTATCAAAACCATTCCAAACCAACTCTAACACATCAAATACTGATAATGAAACATGAAGAAGCATAACATGGGGGAAAGGGGGCTATAACTCACGTGATGACGGGTCGGGTCGTCAAAAAACTATGTTAAATTAGCCTAAAAGACAGCGACCAATGTGTATACTCAAAGTTTTGGAAATGGTAACGCGTAGTTATTATATGTCTATATTTAGATATATATCATGTTTATTTTGATACTACTCACTCAGAGTAATTAGTCAAACAGACGAAAATTGTTTCTATCAAATAATTTTGATATCAAAGTTTATGGGCATGGATGAAATAACACTTGAAATATAAGGATAATTAGAGATGATAATGACATCTCTCTTAAAGTCCATCTCTACTAATGAATAGAGGAACTTAAAAGAGACTGCTAAGCACACTAATATTTATTCGTCTTAATTTTTATGGCACATTTTTCTTTTTAGTCTGTCCCAAACAAAACGTCATATTTTTCACATTTAAAAATAATTTTAACTTATAAAGTTTTATTTTACTTTAGATCAAAAGTTTTAAAAAAATTCTTTCTTTCTTAAACACCGGTCCAAAATGATTTTCAGAAATTCTTTACAATATTTTCTATAAATTGGGACAGAAGTATTCAATTTCTAACCTAATTAATGTTGTCATCAACAGAAGAAGCAGGTAGGGTCCTTAATTGATGGTGTTTTTCTCCATTTTATAAACAGATGTAGTGCTCCAGCTCATGGACGGCAGAACAAGGGGTATAACTATATATTTATGATGCATGTCTTTTGTCTAGGAAACAATATCTATTTGAAAATCATTTTAATTGGAGATGATGGTCTTTAAATTAAGGGTGGCAAAGAGTGGTTGGATTCGTGCTTGGACGTGATCAATTAGTCAGTAAATTCTCATGAAAAAAGAAATATTGATTCAAATTTTAAAAAACAATAACAAGCGCTAATATATATCTCTCGAAAATAAATTTAAAAAATATGTTTGGATAAATACATTATTTGTTTGAGGAGCTAAACATTTGTTGTACCACAAGCCACGAACCCACAAGTAAATAAAAGGTATATATATTCCAATTTAATTTGAGGACATAATTTTTTCTTAAACTTGAAGCACGTGAAAGTAATGCTTCAAAATAAAAGTGATCCATTTACATTAACTACGTTGAGCCAAGTGAACAGACTAATTAGTTATTGGCTTCACGGAATCCCTTTTAAAATTTAATTTTAATAATAACCTGTTAGATTATACTGTTAATCCATTTCAATCTTATTATATAAAGGGTCTTTTGGGATCAAATTAACTCGTTTAACGTTAATACAATACATCAAGCATTTTGTAAGTTAGACCAGGTTTAACAATTAATGCTGAAAATATTTTTTTCTTCAGCTTAAATTATTCGACAAAGTGAACCTTAAAAAGACTGGATTCTCCTACTTATACTCAAGTCAGCCTAATAATTCTGGCCAAATAAATATAAATGCATTATTCTGGACCCACGTCTTAATGACCTATATATGCCACCTATTACTCAAAAACTGAACATTGCATATTTTATCATTGTAATATTAATCAATGCATCCAAAAATTAATTAAAAGGTTAGACATAGAACATTTTTACTTATCTAGGTCTACATACGTACTGATCCGGTATTCATTTTTCTTGAACCAAATAGTAAAAATAGTTTTCTTGATGCAAACATATTTGAATACAAAACTACACTACTTACCCAATTACCCCATGCTAATGTACTAGTAGTAACTATTATGGAATCATTTAGTTTAATACTATAGTTTAACTAATAATAACATTTTTGTTTATTTAGGGTAGAAGGTTAGTAGGTAATCAAGCGGTTTTAATCCGTACAGGGGTATTAGGGTTAGTTTGGTAGTGTTTTCTTGTTCTTAGATTGCTAATTTTACATTTTGTCCTATTACCTCCGCGCTGGTTTCTTAGTATCTTGTTGTGGTTGATGCTTGTTGCTACCGTTTTCTTCCATCTATTATGTGGCTCTTAGTTTATTGTTATTATCTTGCTGGCCCTTGATGTTAGCATTGCTTGTTTCTACTTGTTAGAAAAATATAGGTAAGTAACAGAGAATTAAAGGCTTTGAGGCGTGAAAGATCACTCTTTTTCAAGAGTTATTGCCTGTATATAGTTTAGGGACTACAAGCAATTCTCTATCAGGATACAACAAAGCCAGAACATACGTGCAGATTGAATGCTCTACTTCTGGGATGTCTTCCGTATTTATAGAAAAGAAAAGGAGACTTTTCTGAAGAGACGCCCCTTTTCACGAATAACCACAACTCTTTTTGGTTAATTAAAATTTAAATTTTAATTCAAATTTTAAATAACAAAAAGTTATTCCAAATAAATACGAAAAATAAAATCTTTATTTAAAGTCCGACCCGGCCCGCACCCAAGCCCCAAGTCCAAGTCCAAGTCATTTAGATATATATATATATATATATATATATATATATTATTTATAAATACACATATTCTTCTAAATATGTCAATTGTTCATTTTATTGGACTTAATGGGCCAAGCTTTATAAAGCCAATTAAATGACTTTATTCCACCGGTGTGGGTCTCCTTACTCCCACATATACAAACTATTCTAACTCTACTATGTCTTTCCATCTTTCCCAAGCCGAGGGCCTATCGGTGAAAACCTCTCTACCCTCCCAAGATAGGGGTAAAGTCTTCGTACTACCCTCCCCAAACTCCATACTTGTGGGACTTCACTGGTCTTCTGTTGTTGTTGTTGTTGTTTATTTATAGGTTTACCACACAACTGATAAGTTGAACTAGTTAGCAATCTCTAACACAAGAAATGAAGTCCATCTCTAGCATCCATGCATGCAACCTTTAATTTAAACAGCATTGATAAATAAATACCTTTCCCTGAACTCCTGTAACATTCTTACTTATCCCGAAATTAGGAACTAATGTTTTATTAATTTGTCAGCTTTATTCAGAAGAACGAAAGCATGCACTATAATTTAAGTTTCAACCCATCATTTGGGAGGGCTAAAGCTAAACCATTTGCCTGCGCTATTATCCAAAAATGAAGTGTTTTGTCTCTACACAATAGGACATGGACTCCTTCATATGCTCAAATATTTGTACCTTTTCTGTACTTTTACTCTAAAATCAATACTTTTACTTTGTGTGTCTGTTCCTTTTCCCTTGAAAGTTGCTGCACGTGTTATTTGTTGTGTATTCTTTCATTTTTCTTTGGAGGTTGTGCGTCAAGGGTGGGGTGCGTTACAGCCTTAGGTTGTATTGTGTGGTAAAGTTGTTTATAATATACAACTAATAGTTGTGTTTGTGTTTTTTCTTTTTTTGGCTTTAGGTATGTAGTATTCGAAATTCAATGGCTCGATTAAATTGAACTTGCGTCGAATAGATTCACTAAAAGAGGAAACACTAATTGGAGAAAAAGTTCTCTATTATCAAGCTTCAAACTTAAAATCTCTAGCTAAAGGTATAAAAATATCAAGCCATTCCACAAACCCCCTGGTGGAACAACAATAACAAACTCAGTAAATTTTACAAGTGAGGTTTTGACAGGAGCGTATGCAGAATTTTTTTGTAAGCAGTGTCAACAATTGAAGAAAATGAACAGATGAATAAATTATTATATATAATGACAAGTAGTGTCAGATTTTATATTTATATATCCAATATTTTTATTTTGTATACTATCTGTTTGTATTTATTTAACAAAAATTTTGACGAAGCGGTGTCACATAATACTGTTTGGTAGGCGTATTTGCCTCTGGGTCCGAGGAAGATAGTGTGCACACAAACTTATCCCAAGAAGGTAGAGAAATTGTTTCCAACCGACCTTCGGTGGTCGCACAAATATATGTTATTTATTTTTCTAGTATTGTTCATGTTTAGTAATGTTTGAGCTAGATAGCAATTTACTATAGATTGTGGTGTTGTTCCATTAGTGACGGACGTGCCGGCCGACAAGGTCATAGAATCTGGCGATTTTGGCAAATGTAAGATGGATTTTGTCTTTGTACTGCAGTATATATTTGTGTCACTTTCTTGGGGAGGAGATCATGGCCTATTGTCCATAATAAGTTTTTCGCTTCACATTATTTATGACTATTTTAGTATTCATTTCTTGGGTTTGAGTAAAGGCAATCCAAACTCTCCACACTCTACTTTGTGCTACGTAATTTAGCTCATCCAAGAAAGGAATATGGAGCTTTTGCTTTATTAGTTGTTTATTTATTAAGTACATTATATATCGTAGTATTATTAGTATTTGGGATGATAAACATTTTTTCTTAGAATACAACTTTTTAACTTTAAAAGGTTTTTTATTTGGGTTTTTAAAAAGAAATTAATTTCAGGCTCCAAAAATTTCTAAGTGATTTATATATTTCAATACTTTTATAAGGCGCGCGATGTTTGGATTATTCACGTCAAATACAAAAACGAAATTCACAACAGGGAAAAGGGGACACTGATACTAGTGTTCTTGAGCATTTTCAAATTTCAACGTAATCATTGTACTTCGTTGATTATCTCACGATATACGTTTGAAACAAATGACACAAAGTAGTGTTAGTAATGGAATTGACACTCTGATAAGCATTAGACCATTAATTACAGCTATTAATAATTAGTTTGTTTACATTTCCAAGATCATCAATTAATCTCAACAAATCATTGCTCTCGTTGAATTTAAGAAATTTGTAAAAATCAAAAATACCAAATTTTCAATTACTGCCTGCAGCAAGGAAACAATTTTACATTGCGAAAGAGCCAACCTTATACAAGAACATTGTTGATACGAAAAATAAAATAAAATAAAAAGAGCCAACCCATGTTGTATTTTTCTTTGTGGGGTATTTAGGACTGAAATTTGAAACTACCAGCTGAAAATCCACCGTCAACATGAATAATCTGACCAGTAATGTGTGAAGCAGCAGGAAGACAAAGGAATGCCACCAATGGCGATATCTCATCTGGCTCTGCTATTGGTTTCAATGGTGTTCTACACATCAGTTCTGAATAATTTCCCAATAATGACGGGTCAATATCCTCCTACAAATAAAAGTTAAAGGCTGTAAAAAAAAAAATATGGATAAAGAAATTAAATCGCATCCTCAACCAATGTGAGACTAGCTACAACATTGTGTCGACAATATAACATAGGAGCCTAGTATTTTGTGTCAAGCTCTAGCAAATTTGAATACTTCCTCCAAAATTAATATGTTCTTCCTAATTAATTTATGATAATGATTCATACCATTTAGACTAGAAAATATCTATTCAAAGCAATTAATCCAAACCTCATATATAATTGGAAGAAACTATGTTATTGCTGAAATACAAATTTGGATGACATTACCGGTTTCAAAATGTTGGTTTTGACTGCAAACGGAGAGACTGTGTTAACGCGAATTCCGTCACTAGCCCATTCGCATGCCAAAAATTTCGTCAGCTGGTTGATTGCACCTATTATATAAAAGAATAATCACTAATTTGAAATCTAGAAACTTTTCAAGAAATAACCAAAATATTATATGTAGCATGAAGAAGGCTTATAATTTAGTGACGGTGAAAGTTTCCTATACAATAAGTGTAGATTCAATTCTCAATGTTCTCCTTTCTTTTCCTGATTTTAATAAAAGAACGTAACAGTCTGGTGCACAAAACATCCTGCATTTATACAGGATCGGAGGAAGGGGCGCATCTTGGGTCGCATCTAAGGATGCGATATAGATAACCTATCCTAATGCAAGCATTACTGGCTACTTCCACGGCTCGAGCCCGTGACCTATATATAGGTCACAATTTTACCGTTGCTCAAATGTTAAGATGAAATAGTTTCATGTGTTGTAATTTTAATTTACCTTTAGAAGCTCCATAGACAGAAAGTGCAGGCAATGCAACTGAACCAGCAAGGGATGAAATGAAGACAATGCTAGCTGCATTTCCACTTGCTTTCAAGAGAGGGTAAGCAATTTGGGTCAAGTGGAAAGGGGATTCCACATTGGTTCCCATAATCTTTGAATAATCTTCTGCACTTATATCCGCAGCTCTTTTTATCATACTTATTGCAGCATTATTCACCTATAATAAAGTTCCATATGAAACAAACTGAACAAGATTATAATCAATTAATATACTCTCTTCCGTCTATATTATTTAATATTTTAAGTCATATTTATCTCTTTTAAATATTTCACTTAATTTGCCAAAACTAGTAATATATGAGATCAGAGATGGGAGGATGTAGTTATACTCTCAGAGGCGGACCTATCCTATCGGACCCCGTTAACTTTGACAAATTTTTTAAATATATAAGTATATATATGTTAAAGACGATCATATATTTTGCTAGAAACCCTTAAAATCAAATATCTAACGGGGGTACTAGTTGAGCAGTTTGCTCATGTACCCTGCTATCTTCAAATTCTAGGTCGTCTCTGTTAACACACTTTTGAAAAATACATATAATGCAATGGCCCTATATGTCAGTAAGTAGTTCCAATAGATGAGAATTAGCTATAAATATAAGAAAACGACAGGAAAGAAATATAACGTTTACAATATTCCAATTTTGTCTTCTATCATTGATGCTGTTGGAAGTTTGTCACCTAAATTTGGCCTTTATTGGCATTTCCAATCCTATTCTGATTTCGCTTATATCTTGGCATGTGGCTCCAATGACGAGGGTGTTTACGTTACAATTTCAACAGAGAGTTTTTTACGTCCTTTTAATAGCTCTGTCGCATTTAATACTACATGTTATTTACTATTTAAAGAGATAAATAGATTAAAATTCATCTTTACATATTTAATAGTACATGCTTTTACTTCTTAAAGTTAGAGATTTATAACAAAAAGATGTGTTACTATATGGAAAAATCAGTAGAGGTTTTATGTCCTTGAATAGCTTCGTCTCACTTAACATGATTATTCATTGTTCAAAGAATGACTGCATTAGTTAAATCTTTTTACAGTCAAACTTCTCTGTAACAACCTCGTTTGTTTCAAATATTTTTGTATATTATAGCGAAGTACCGTTATAGAGAACATATATTATAACACAACATGAAATTTGGTTCTGAAAAACTTTACTTTTATGGTGAAGTGTTGTTATATAGGAATGTTGTTATAGAGAAGTCTGACTGTATATCTTAAATATGTATAATACGTTTATTGTATTAGTGAAATTATGTCTCTCTCTTGTTTCAAAAACAATGTCTTACTTTGACTTGACACAAACCTTAATATAGAAGGGAAGACTTTTGACATACTTTTGAAACTTGTGGTATTAAACATGTCATAACATTTGTGGGGCTATAAATGCTGCATAAGGAAATAGCTAAAGATGTCAATCTTTTTTAAACAGACTAGTAAATAAACATTGTCAAATTTTTTTAAATGGATGGAGTAATTTTTTTTTTTTTTGAAAAAAAATTGTGTTTAAAATTAAATTCGAACATTAAGAAGATTTACCTTGGTAACTCTCTCTTCGCCGCGCAAATCTAGATTAATTGACTCAATGAATGTCGAATGTTAGTGATTAAATAAAAAGGACTGTGGTAACTCAAATTCCATAAGGAAGGACAGATTGTTTTTAGGGAGATTGATCTTTTTCTTCTTTTTATTCTAATTAATTAACAATTTCAGTAGAGAAAAAAAAAATATAATTAGCAAGGAGACTTACCAGTATATCAAGCTTGCCCTCAAACACAGAGGAAACAGTCTGAATAAGTTGTTCTCTTTGTTCTTTGGAAGACAAATCACAAACAGAGCCAGTCACCTTAAATCCTTTACCTTTCCATTCTTGTATCTTCTCATCAAGTTCTTTCTTGTTTCTTGAACATGTATGTATAGTTGCTCCAAATCCTGCTAATTCCTCCACTATTGCAAACCTAAATAAAAGAAACAATGAACAGAGAAATAATTGAAGAAATTCGCATTTCTGTAGACACTTAATTTTCGACCCTCCCTTTTTAAGAAGAACGGTTCGAAAAGTCTAGAGTACACCAACAACAATAACCCAGTGAGTTTCCACAAGTGGGGTCGGAGTAAGGTAGTGTTACGCAGACCTTATTTTATGCTGAGAGGACAGAGATGTTGTTTCCGATTCGAAAGTCAAAGAGTAACTTACCCAATACCTCTGGTACCACCAGTAACTAAAGCTGTCTTCCCATGAAGAGACCATTTCTGGAGTTTGTTACTACTGCTACTCTGTTCTTGCTCAGTTGCCATGCCTATATCTATCTCTCTTTAATTGCTCAAGAATTCAGATGAATGTATACTTTATGTAGTAAACGTAAATTCAAGATCTTAACACTTTATATTTCTTGTTTCAGACTGCAGGATTGGATACAAGGAGAGCGTTATTATTTATAGCTCAAGTTATTCCCTTAGATTTATTAGAAATGAAAGATCAGACGAGAAAGTCAATGTAAATAGATCGACGGCTTAAAATGATGGAGGGAATTTTAATGGAGATCGACGGTTGTAGAATATAGATTCATTTTTTGTTAATAGTTTTATTGTTTTCTTAGGAGAAAGTAGAAATAGCCAATAAGCTAGCAAGGATGTTTTAAGTGGTTGGATAATGGACCAATGATCTCCATTAGTATTTAAGTATATGCATATGTAGTATAAAGATTTTTTAATATTAATAATATAATTTAACTTATGATAGCAGGTCAATTATTCTTTATAAAGTTATGAAATTAATATTTTATCATACAGTTTTACCTGCAATTATCTTATAATTAAACTGATCGTGAAAGAGGGACAGCGCAGTGTACTACGCTCTCACTATGCGCGGCGTCCGAAAAAAGGCCGGACCACAAGAATCTATTTAATTTGTTTCACTTCAAACTTAGCTGTATTTCCAGTTTCACTTTGTATTGTATACTCAGAATACTGAATACGAGCCAACACTTACTTCATTGGCAGATACAACAGAGAACGGATGCACTTATATTCGTAAAAATAGCACGGTCTAGCCAGTTTTCGGACTGGTCATTCAAAAATAGCCAGCGTTTACCAAGTCAATGAAAAATAGCCACTATTTTACTGCAACAGAGACCGGTCCAGCATAATATACTGGAGTTCGGTGCACCTGTGTATGAACTTCCAGCATATTATGCTGGAACTCCAACATACGGAAAGTTCTAGCATAATATACTGGAGATTTGAGCACTTGTGTATGAACTTCCAGCATATTATACTGGACCGGTATACTTTGCTGGAACTCCAGTATATTATGCTGAAGTTCTAGTGTACTTATGCTGGAACTCCATCATATTATGCTATAATATGCTGGAGTTCAAGTATACATATGATGAAACTCCAGCATAATATACTGACGTATTTTCCGGGTTTTGAACAGTGTTTTCGCTCAAATTTATCTTTACATGAATAGTGGCTAAATTTCGATTACTTTTAAAACTGGGCTATTTTTGAACGACTTGTAAATCTGACTATTTTTGAATTTCTCCCCTTATATTCCCCTCCATTTACCGATTGCTAAGCTTTTCTCATTTTCTATTTAGTCTAAAATTATGGTTTAAAATAAGCAGTATGATTTGACATTAATTATTTGACGTCCAAGCAGTCTAAAGACTCTAAATTAACTCACTGTCCATATTTAATTTTCTTTGCAGTAAACATTTCAGGCACTTAAATTCGCTCTAAGATAATAGTAATAGAAATCCACCCTATACTTACATTTATTTTAGCGAACTGAAGTAAACTGTAATCCCCAGACTATAGGTGATATGGTGGTCAACACACTTCAACCACGGAGCTAGCCTTGCGCAGTGGTGGATTTAAAATTTTCATCAAGGGGTGTCAAAATATAAATAATTAGATACATCAAAAATTCAAGGGAAGTCAATGTATAATAAATATACATAAAATAAAAAAAGTTATCTAGCAAACTAGTGTAATTTTCCGGCTAAGGGCTGTCACACCCCTTGCTTCAATGTGGCTCCGCCACTGGCCTTGTGGTTGCGGGTTCGTACCCAGTAACTTTAGTCAAAGTTTTGTATTTGTTTTAAGAAATTCATTGAATATATCAAGAACCTAGTAACTTAATAAGTCAAAATTTTAAAACATAAAATTCAAATTTTGACTCCACCTCTATAATAAATCAACAAACTTAAGTGTATTCAAATGATCAGTTTAGTAGTAAAACCTCCTACTTGTGCACCGGGGCCCGGTGCATAAAGCTTCCCACTTTCACGCAGGATTTTCAGGGAAGAACCGCTCTCCAAAGAGTGCTATGGAGATAGCCTACCCCAATACAAGCATTAGTAGTTGATTTCATAGTTCGAACCCGTAACCTACAAGTTATTCAGAAACAACTTCACCGTTGCTTCAAGGCTCACTTGGCTTGCTGACACACTTTCAACACCATTTAGCAGTAAAATCTCCAACTATTTCTGGAAGTGACTATTAGTTTCCATGTGTAGGAACCTTCTATTTTTAGCTTCATATTATTTCTGGCAGCTTTTTGACTTAAATATGTAATAAAAGATTAGAAATTAGAAAAATTACCCAGTGACATACATTGGGGATAACACACTCCCTTGATGAAAAAAAAAGTATTTGCAGCTATATAGGTTTGAGAGGGTCAATTAAGTGGGAATCATATACCATGGCAGAACACATTTTAAGAGTACATTTTGAATAGTAATGAAAACCCAACGGTATCTCAATTGTAGTAAAACAAAATGATAATTCAAAGATATCAAGTTCGAGCTTCAAGAATAAAAACGAGGAAGTATTTTTCCATGGGCCTACTCGATACAAATATGCCAGTATTACTGCTTTTTATGTAAAGTACTATGTAGCTTTTACACATGTAAATTTTATTTGAAAATAGCAAATAAATATCTGATCTTGCATTGCTAATAAAAAGATACAGTTATACACAATTATCAGATTCGGAGCGCTATCATTTTCTTTGAACGGGAAAAGTACAACCAATATTCCCTGTTAATCCCCACCAGGCGACCACCTAATACTATTGGATAGGGCGATTTTTCAAAGGAATAGTGCTACCGTCGACGTCAACTCAACTAAATACCCACATGCTTTTACTTGACTATCTAGTAAGGAAGGTTGTTGGACACTGTTTGGTTAGAATCACCAAATGAACAAATGTTCTTATTAAAAACATACAACGAACTGCTCTCATTATCTTAAAAAGAATGACACTTTTCCAATTTTAAAAGTCAAGCTTCTTAACTTTTGTTTACCTCGAAAAATATGAGTAACAATTAAAGGTAATTTATGGTTTTAAAGATATGTGATTTATTTCAATACTAGTGAATATACAAGTAATATTAGGTTTAAGTAAGAAGAATTGATGAACCAAACCAGTGTTGTTAGAGCAACGGGAACCTCGAGCTCGATTATCTCGGGAGCCTCGAGGTGAGTTAAGAGCAGATAAAGTATGAACAATAAAGTAAAAACAATAAAGCTAAAGAACAATTGTGGAGCACAGTAAACGAGAAAAATAGAGTAGAATGTACAATTGCATTGAATGAGATCTCTTTTAAAAATGATTGGGTCCCCTTTATATAGGAGAAAAAAACCCTAATATGGTACATTCCCAATTATGGTAAAGAATTCTATTGGTACAGCTGTATAACAACCCAGTACGGACTCGTACTATTTCGTACAAATCTTATCCCATAATTTATGCCTTGATCCACGTGTCCTTAAGAAATTCCCGCTCTTTCTTGAGAGTCATCGAAATTGTACTGCCCTCGAGGTAGATCATGACGGGTCTCCGATTTTCTCCCTCGAGGTATGCATTTTCCAGTCAGATCTAGTCTTTACTTCGTGCTGCCCGAACTCGAGCCCGGGGTACCGTTAAGTCCTTGAAATCGAGCTCTCCGATTTCGACCATATACAGATAGCCCCCGCGTTTCTTAGAATGAAAAGATAAGAAACGATCTGATTCTCGACCTTTCGATGTCCCAATCATGATGTCAGTCTAGTGAGGTCAGCGGTCCGTGTGACTGAAAAGTCGTGCAAAAGTAACGCCTACACAGTTTTTGAAAAAGCCTTTAATGAAAGACGACTATTGGTCGTCCGTTAGCTTCTCCAACACGCTTAGACAGCCTCTATAAATACTTCAATCCTTCATTCTTCAAACTTTTACTTTTACAATATCATCAAATCCTCTCTGCACTTATTCCTTCCTTGTGCCCATTTCTTAACCAGCTCCTTCTCCTTCTTCTGAATTTTCACAACAAAAATGGCAAAAACTTCTAAAACAGTTCCACAAAATGAGAAGGCCTCTTCGTCTTCACGCCCGTCGAAGAACAAAATGGTGGTACCTCCTCGCATTGAGGAGTGTACCCCCGGGCTTTGTGATACGTCTTCCGATTTCAAGGTCGACAAGCCTGCTTTGGTTCCAGGACGATGTGAACCCATGTCTCGGTATATTAGCTTGATAACCGAACTTAAACAAGTGAAGGCAGATTGCCGTTGGGGAGATGAAGTGCACGTGGAGATCCCTTCACCTGATGAGGATATTACCACTCACAAAGCGGGGTACCTAAGCGTATACACATACCCATTTACCTTAGGTCCCGTAGACCCTTCTTTGCCCTTTCTAGACCCAGTGATCTAAGGCTGGCATGTGGGCCGGTTAGGCCCGGGCCCGGCCCAGGCCCGCAAGCCCATATGGGTAGTGGGCTAAACGGGCCTAACCGTTTAAGCCCGGGACTAGGGGAGGTGGGACTGCTAAGTGGGCCGGTTCCTTGAAGAAGCCCGTTAGGACCGGGACCGTTTGGGCCCGGGACCGGGTGCTAAGTGGGCCGGTTCAACCGGTCCTAACCAGGCTCAAACGGGCCCAACGGCTATTTTTTTTAAAAAAAAATTCCAATTTTTTTTAATCCGTTGCAACATTTAAAAAATGGCCGTTGGCCTGCAAAAATAGTCGTTTCGGCTTTCTAAAATAGCCATTTAACCCCCCCGCCCCCCCCCCCCAACTTTGTTTTAACCCCAAACTTTTTATAATTATACTTTTTCCCTATTTGCAACTATAAATACCCCCTCATTCTTTCATTTTTCTCACAAAATCATCAATCTCTCTCATTTCTCAAACTCAAATTGAAGTATTCAAGTCTTCACTCATCTCTCATTTCTCAAACTCAAATTCTTAATTCAAGTTAAATCATGCCCGGTGATTCTAGATTGCGGCCATTTGTTTTGGAACACTTTAATGTGGTAGAAGAAAATGAAGAAGTTTACATAATAAAGTGCAAGAACTGTGGTCGAGTCTACACTCATCGTCCAAAGTTAGAGGGCATAGGCTGTTTAAGGAGGCATATAAAGAGTTGTCTTGCGCGTTCTCCAGACATTCGTATTTAAGATTTTAAGTTGATTTGAGACGATTTGTGTTATTTTAAAATTATTAGACGTATTATACTTAATGTTTTAGTTTGTTAGATTAACTTGAAGTATTATGTTGAAGGCATTGAACTTTAATTTGAAGTATTCAATGTAAACTTTAATACATATAAGCAATGTATATATTATATATATATATATATATATATATATATATATATATATATATATATATATATTATATATATATATATATATATAAGCTATATAATTTACAAGAAATTGCCTTAGATAAATTTTTTTTAAAAAGAATAGGCTAGGCCCACTTAGGCCCCCATATATAAATATATATATATATATATATAATATATATATATATATTATATATATATATATATATATATTATAGATATAGATATAAAAGCAATGTATATAGTATATATATGTATTATAGATATAGATATAGATATAGTAATATAATATATATATATATATATATATATATATATATATATTATATATATATATATATATATATATATATTAATTATATATAATTACAAGAAAATTGTCTTAGATAAAAAAACGGAAAAGGGCCAAAACTGCCCCTAGACTATTCGCTTAAGTTTAAAAAATACCCTCCGTCCACCTATTTTGTAAAAATTGCCCTCACCGTTAAAAATCTGACCCATTCATGCCCCTAACATCAACTTTTCGGCCCACTCATACCCTAAAAACTAACAGCCCTATTTTGATTAAGAAAAAAATTTATTATTTATTATGTGTTAATTTCCTATTGGCTTAAATTAAAATCTCACTCCATATCCACTTATTAACCTACTCCGCCTTAGATTTTCACCCTTCAACACCCACGGATCTCCCTCTTCATCTCAGATTTTTGGCCTTAATTTAATTTTTAAATTAACATTTTTTATTAATCAATTTTCTGAGTGAAATCGGGTAGTCTTTGAAATTAATTCTTCATTGTAAGGTTTTATGGTTTAATAAGTTATTTTTCTGCCAATAGTAATGATCCTTGAGCATTTGCAATATTTTTTGTTGTATATTTCCTGACAAATCTGCATCCAATTTTGATTATACCAATGATTTATTTGGTCTCTGCTCGGACCTCGGCCTTTTTTTCTTCATTGGCTCACCATAGTCTGAACATCCGACCATGTTCATAAATTAAGCCATTGTACGAGGATGCTCTTCAAGTTACATCAACACCGCCAATTTTAAAAAAGAGACGGTTAAATCAAGAGAAATATTTGAGATCATATGCCTGAGAATATGAGAGTATACGATTTATTGGTGAATGTGACTGTAATAAACACTTGATTGAGCTTATTGTATGAAGCAGTAAAGTGTAGTAAGAAAAATTAACGATGAATAATATTTCTGTGATGAAAAAAAATAGGAGTATTGATGTGTACATTTAGTATACAAAGAAATAGGAAGAGGAAGGTGATTAACTATACGAGAGAGTATTGTTTGCTTAGGGAAAAAATGGGTGTATGAGAGTTCTAATTAGTGGAATAATTTTTAAAGGAAAGAGGAGAAAGAAACGGAGGAAAAGGATCTTAGAATGTGGGTGAGTTTATTTTAATTTAGGTGAGTCTTAAGTTAGGCCAATGGGACGATGACACGTAGGAATTAATTAAATTTTTTTTTTTGCCTAACAGGGTCTTTGAAAGTTGTATGACGTAAAGTATTGGTGACAAAAAATTTTGGTTGTCTGAAAATAAAACTTTAATGGTGTTTGTAGTGATTATTCAAATAGAGTGCAAGGTCAAAAAAAGTATGAGAAGAACAAGAAAAATATGAACGCACACACGCTAGAGGGGGGAGGGTGGAGGGGGTGGGGGGAGAGATCTTTTGATATGGAGGGAATTATTGTACCGACTCCAATAGTCTAGGGGCAGTTTTGACCTTTTTTCCGTTATGACACGTGGAAATTAATTAATTTTTTTTTATCCAACATGACCGTTAGTCGTAAGGGCATTCTTGAGCCGAAAAGATAACGGTGAGGGCAATTTTTTCAAAATAGGTGGACGGAGGGCATTATTGTACCAACTCCAATGGTCTAGGGGCAGTTTTGACCCTTTTCCGAAAATTTTTTTTAAAAAATAGGCCAGGCCCACTTAGGCCCGTTTAGGCCCGAGCCCGGCCAACTTAGCCCGGGACCATTAGTTCGTGGTACCGGTCCCGGTCCGGTTACCTCCAAAAGACCACGAAGCCCGGGCCCATATAGGACCGGCCCACGAGGCCCGTTTAGGCCCGGGCCCGGCCCGTTTGCCAGCCTTACAGTGATCCTCGGCCAAATTTATCCTTCCTTCTAGCGGATTGTTCACCTAATTAGGTACTTTTCGAGCAAAGTCGAGGGGATGTCTTTTACCCTCGACCATCTGATCAGAATATACAGCCCTCGTCTCTATCGAGGTGGTCTGATAAAATTGCAATGTCGATCTCCGAAGTCTTTCTTCACTAGCATCGACGAGGATAAAGACCGAGGGTGGATGAGCCGCTTCGTTCAAGTCAGTACCTCCGACCTGATTCCCGCTGAAAAGATACCGTTTCTCGAGGAATGGAATACGAAGCGTAAGTACAGATCTATTGAGCATGTTTCATTACTTAGACATTTTCCCTTCCCTTTGAACTAACTCCCTTTTGATGATGCAGCCGTTGATTGGTATCCAGGTGCGGTTGTGGACCTCCCAGGCTGGGTTCGGCAACTAGCTTTCACTTCCACATATGCCGAGCGCGTCTGGCGTGATTTGGCCAAAGGCCGATGGGAGTCCAAAAACCACGGTGAGTCCTTATTATTTGCATATTTAAATCCCTTAGTGAAATACTCCTCAGCAATACACTTAACTTTACGCTTGTGCAGGCCTCGGAGATGTTGTTTCGATGAGGCCGTCCCCACCTGGCGAGGGAGAGACCCAAACACCTGCCAAGGACAGAAAGGGTCGCCGGCGGAGTCCCCGAAGCCAAAAAAGGCCAAGCTTCGAAAACTTAGGGCCGATACGGTGGCCTTGATTCTGGAAACTGTTGCACGTCTTCGTGCTAAGGACGAAGAGAGAGATGAGGCCGAGGACGAAGATGTTCGCCCGTTAATAACTCGGAGAGGAGGAGGCACCGATCTTTCAAAGGCTGCTGAGCCGGAGGCCACCGAAGCGTTTCAACCTCAAGCTGAGGAAGTTCCCGGGGGGAGCTCGAGCAAGGTTCTCGAACTGACTAGTGGCAAGAAAGCGCCCTGTCCTGAATGCACTTAGTCGATGAACTCAGAGAACCCAACCCTGAGGTTCCTCGAAGGCGGGAGAAGGCCCCGATTGAGCCGTTCGGGGTGATTGACGTGAATGATTCTCCACCAGGCCCATCGTTTTTTGAGGGGCAAATACGGGATGCCCAAGATATGAAGACTCTTGATGTCGGAACATCCCACGGGGAGAATGACATTTTCGGCGAATGCCTTGCCGGGATCGAGGAGGGTCCCGACCTTGATACCTCGTTCATCCTCGAAGAGGCCGAGAAGCTTCGAAAGCAGGCAAACTTTGGCTTGATAACTACATTTAGAGTTAGGTTCTTGCTTTTCTGACCTCCTTCCTTTGTGTTTAGTCTATGATGCTCTTCGATCAAGCTTTTTCCAAGTCTCGAGCTGAGCTTGCCCGATGTGAAGACGAGCTCAGGAAGCTTATGTCAGAGATGGACGGACTCAAGGCTCTCTATGCCGAAAGAGAGGGTGAACTCAATGATCTTTGAGCAAGTTCGGCAAAAGCTTCCCAAGAGCAGGCCGAGCTCGTTAAAAAGGTAATATAGCCTTTGTGGGCGCATTTTGTACTTGTTTGTTTTGGCGTCTAATGTTCCACCTTTGTAGTTCCAGGAAAAGGCCGACCTGGCGGAGCAACTTCGGGAGGAGCTTAAGACCAAAGAGGTTGTAACCCTCGGGTGAAAGCAAAGTATGGATCGCTTGGCCTCCGAAAAAGACAGTCTTCGGGAACAGCTGTCCTCGGCCGAGAGCCAGCTTCAGAGTGCAAAAGAGGTGGGTCGTAAATTTATGGAGCTTCATATTGAGACGGCCGCTGAGTTGTCTAAGGTTAAGTCCGAAGCCGATGCATTCGTGTCTTCATATCGAGCCAATGCTGCAGCTGCCAATGCTCCGGTTAGGTAGATATCTGATGCAGCTGAGCTTAAGTTATCCTGCGCCGTCAATCATGCTCGGCTGGACACTCGAAAGCAAACTCTCGAGCAAGTGCATGCCAAAGGCTTTGACCTTTCTGCAGAAATTGAGAAGGTGAAGGCTTTGGAAAAAGAGGCAGCTGCATTGTTCTCTACTGATGAAGATTCTGTCAGCGGCTCCGAGAGTGGGGAGGACGAAGACGAAGTCCCCGAGGAGGAAAAGGCCCCCGAAGATCAGGCTGCCGAAGGTTAGACCACCGAAGATGTAGTTCCGGTGGATGCTGCCTCCGAGCGAGTGACCCCGACAATAGACTAGGTCCTCTTTAATTTCTTTATTTTATGTAAGGGCTCCATGGGGGAGTTTTGTAAATGTGCTTTGTGAATACAAAGGAACTTTTGTTTCGACCTTGGTTTGTGACGAATTTCATTTTCCTTTATTTATAGAAAATTCGCTTGTACAACCCAAATTATCAGCTTAGATCGAGCTTGTAATGACGCAACCCTCGGGCCCGAGTTGAATGAGAACGAGGTGTTGGATCTGACATAAAATTATCCCTTAGACTTCGTGGATAGTCCCCGAGTGAGAATTTTCTCGAGCTTGGGTAGCCCTTGGGCTTAGTGGTCGAGTGAATACTTGCTCGGACTCGAAATAAAGTTAGCCCTTAGACTTCGTGGATAGTCCCCGAGTGAGAATTTTCTCGAGTTCGGGTAGTCCTTGGGCTTAGTGGTCGAGTGAGTACTTGCTCAAACTCGAAATAAAGTTAGCCCTTAGGCTTCGTGGATAGTCCCCGAGTGAGAATTTTCTCGAGCTCGGGTAGCCCTTGGGCGTAGTGGTCGAGTGAGTACTTGCTTGAACTCGAACTAAAGTTAGCCCTTAGGCTTCGTGGATAGTCCCCGAGTGAGAATTTTCTCGAACTCGGGTAGCCCTTGGGCTTGGTGGTCGAGTGAGTACTTGCTCGCACTCGAAATAAAGTTAGCCCTTAGGCTTTTTTATATTGGCCCTTAGGCTCTTTAAGTTGGGGCGATTCGGCCTCCAAAATGGCTATAATTTTTCCCTCTTTTCGGCTAAAAGACTTAGTAAAAATTTTGTATGACTTAGTAAATTAAATATTGAGTTTTAATGTGTGAGCGATCGATTCTAAGTATCGTCATCCAACACACTAGAACACATTTGAAAATAAAATATATAGTGTTATAAGATGTAGCAACACACACACACACACACACACACATATATATATATATATATATATATATATATATATATTTGCTAACCTACTACATGGTTGTAGTAGGTTAGCAATGTATGCACATTTAATTTGCCTTAAATGTCCCTAACAGCACAACTAGACAAGCATAAAGATAGTGCTTTTTTGTCTTTTTATTCAAATCTTAAAACCAGGTCTCTTCTGCCCTTCTATTCCTTTTATTTCTCGCCGCCGTTCATAGTGAAAGGCTGAAAGCAGAAAAGAGAAGTGATATGAACGGCAATGGAACAGTAATTCAAAGAAGGAAAAATGAAAGAAAAGCTGCTAAAAGGAAAATACACAACAAAAGAGATAGGGTTTTAATTCATTGAATAGGAGAGACTCAGTACATTGCTTATATAGGAAAGAAGAAAAAAGGAATCTACAGTTGTCCTATGTTTCCATGTGGTATTTCACTATTTGCTGGGGTCAATGTGCATTTACTGATAACTATAAATAATTATATGGGCCTAAGTGAACAACTCAAAACTTGGTTCCACTCTTCTAAGTTAACTAACTTAACTGTTGCGTCCTATCTTATAAGCTTTACGTACAACCTCCGGAAGCTGTGCATTCTTCAACTCGTGTCAGATCCCCCTTGTTGAAATTTTCCTTGTCCTAGAGGAAGGAAAGAAGGGAATCGAGTCATAAGAGATTGGTAGTCCTCCCACGTTGCTTGTTCTGGACTAGTTTGATCCCACTGGACTAACACTTGAGTGATGGCCTTGTTGCCTTTTGCACCATTCTTCTGTCTAGGATCTGTAAAGGTTGAGGACAATAGGGACTGGAGAGGTCAAGCACAAGAGGGTGTGAGGTTGTTTCTGGTAGTTTTGTAACAAGGTTTCAACTGTGATACATGAAAAGTGGGGTGTAGGAGGAGTTGAGGAGGCAGCGATAACTTGTAGGCTACTTCTCCTACCTTCTGTAGTATCTGATATGGCCCATAATATTTGGCTGAAAGTTTGAAAAAATGAGCACCAGACATGGTTACTGAAAGATGAAACTGAACTGATAATATAATAAGTGAAAACAACTGGAAGTCAAAGATAATCTGAAGATATGCTTACCTGTTGATACTGACTCAACTCTCTCAATATAGTAAGTAAAATAGCTGTCCGGCCCTATAAGGCTTGGTATATATATATAACTGTTCTGCCGTAGTAGGCTCGCTCATAGGCGCTCGGCCATACTAGGCTCTGTATCTCGACCAACTGGACTCGCTCATAGGCGCTCGGCCATAGTAGGCTCGGTATATAACTTACCATCTGATCAGAGGTTGCTCAATAGGGGCTGCCCATCGATTATAGCTCGATGGTAGTGAAAATACTGTAATACTGTATATATAAACTCTCTGCTCTCTTGACTGGAAGAAGACAATACTCAATTTAATATAAAGTCCCGATAAGGAGAATATTGTAACTTACGAGACTAGAAAAATATACACAAATTCAGGAATATGAATTTCTCTTTATGTCTCATTATCAAACTCGTATAATTACGAGATCATGCCAAAATGAAGGAAGCGCTTAGCCTTAACATACCTGGAATAGGAAAAAATTCGTATGATGTTCTTGAAAAAGGTTGCACCGTACTCCGTTAAAATCGCAAAATCTCTGTTAGATCTATTAAAGATCTGTACCCTTCTATGTTAACTTCAATTTTGCTGTCAACGTTGGCTTTATGTTACGTTTTTGCTGGCTTCAAATGGGGTCCTGAAGAGCCCTTTTCTATTCCCTCAAATGATGCATATATGAATCTTTAATTTGTTGAAGGTTATGTAGCCTTGTTTTGAATTTCAAGGTTTATACTTTAACTACTTTCCACCTAACCCAACATGACTAATGAGTCATTTGGTTTGGTTGGTGGCTTGCTGCCACATGGGATGGGGGAGGGGTTTTTAATCTTATCCAATAATTAATTATTTTATTAGATAATATCCCGCTATCCGATAATTAACCAATTACCTCATAATTAAGAATTGTCTAAAATTACTAAAAATTCTACTTATTTTTAATACCCTTTTATATATCATACTATCATGGTCATATGGTACCTTGTATGGTACTAGTCCATAAATATCGGGTATTAACGCTCGGCCCGTATTTTATCCCAACATGCCAAACTTGGACGAAAATTCATTTTCTTTGATTTGATTCCCCTCTCACCTTCACGAATTTACTCATCACTTGTTTGAAATAGCATAATCCTTATAATCTTCAAATAATCTTTTCCTTGGACTGATGTCAATTACCTTACGACAAATTCAACATACAATACTACAGGCTGCAACATTGTCGTAATTTAATACCGCGAAGCGTAACATCATCGTAATGTAGTGCTGCGCGACATAATATCGACGTTATATTGCGGGGCGTAACATCATTCCCCCCTTTGGAACATTCGTCCTCGAATGTTGACTGATGCACTTATCATTATCATAACCTATAGCTCTTGCGAATACTTTAGTACTCTCCTTGTCATTTAGGCAACTGTTCTGTGAATAAATACAAAGGCCAAGGCATTCCCCCCCTTTAGGCCTCTTTCTCGCACCATGACTTGTGGTCGGAATCCTTCCAATCTCGTAACTGATGCTATCTTTTATCACGCAGCCTGTACGACTCTGACCTTGTAAGTGCGCCTATGCGACTCTTCTTTCCTTTTTCCTCCAGTTTTTTTTTTCTTTTTTGCCAATCTCTATGCCTCACTTTGTAACATATATAGAGCTTGACAAGATATCCCTCTGGGCATCTATAGGTATACTGAAGTTCTTTGCTCGGTACTTTGTTGAACTTACAAATATTGTTATATCTTGTTCATAGGCCCGGTTATCTATCCGCATGATTTTACTGCATCTAGGTAGGTCATACTATACCATAAATCTTACTTCGATTTATCGTTAATGAGGTCTGCAACCAACTCCAGGTTACTCTCGTAGATTATCCCATATGTATAAATCGAAGTCCTTTAATGCTTCCTCATTACTGTTCATCTTAAGAATGACGACCTAATCTCATCTCGTACTTTGTGACTTTTGTCGATCCATTGATGATTCACCTCAATATTGATCTACAATATACCACTGATAGCTTGAAACTTCTTACGTAATACCTTGCCACTAGGGCTTACGTTTCATCGGGGGATATTTGAGGTGATTTTCCTGATCCATTTAGCGACGATACTGTACTTCAATAACTGTATTTTATAGCATCCCAATGTGATTCACTTACGTGGGTATTTTAATCCCGTACAATTCATGAAATTCTCTTCGAATCATTACTCAATCAAAGGACCAAATATCATCCTTTATCTATCACAATTACATCCTCATTCTACCACCAGGGCAGCATGCCATCTCTTCTAAATTCTACTAGTCTTAGACTCCTTTGAGTTCATTTAGGCTATACTGAGCTTTCTATAACTTAGAAAGACCATTAGCTCTCTTGTTTTCATGGGCTTAATCCTGAGGACTTATCCATTCTCGTCACTTTTTCACTCGCCCTTTCTTATCCTTACTCCTGTCTTTTAGAACCTTGCCGCTTCACCATATAATAGCTTGCGGCCTACACATATCTATTTATATTACTCGCAACCTTTCAACTTGCTTGCATCATATATTTTCTTATGTCATTCTGGAACATCAAGAGAGATATCACATCGTCTATAACTCTTCTTTACTCTCTTAATTAGGCTTCTCGATACCTAGAAACCATAGGCTTGAAGATATGCCACTATGGACACCACTATCGATACTGAATCCCAGCGCTTCTGGCCTTCTATCCGAAGTATGGACTATTCACAACCTTTTGCACTTGAGTATCTCGTACGTTATTTACTTTTACCTTACTTACCTTAAAATCTCGCCTCACATTCTTTTATCTCTTTCATGAACTCTCTTCCACATCGGTATAATTCATACCCACAACTTGAAGCTCTATTATAATACTTGCACCTCTGGCGCATACACAATCCGGTGGGAGCTTCATACTGACTTTTTATGAGGCTGGTATTCTTCTAACTGACTTTATCGTAGAGCCGTTATAGAATATGGCTACTGTACTGTCTCTCTTGTACCTCTGATATTAAGGGTGATCCTGCAATGTTCTCAATCACGATTTCTATAATTTTCTTGGTCCAATAATCAGACTCCTGATTTACTTGGTTGATATAACTCTTTAGTTTCTTCTTCCTTCTGATCAGCCTTCATGTAAGCTTAAGCTATCTTTCGATCTGCGGCTCTTGGTATTAGTTATTACTTTAGCCTTTCATGGGTGTTATGGAATATCCATGATACAATCTTCTAACAACTCAATCCTTTGTCTATCCCCTGGGCTCAATTCGTTCTTTTAACTTATACAAGAGTCTTCTATGTCTGTATGATTGTCAACATATATGCTGCATGTATAAAGCTCCGAACTCTTAAGTGCGTTTATAAAGTACTCAGGGTCATTAATCGAGTAATTCTTTTCGTTCCTTCTCAGCTTTTTTTTTTAAATGTAAGCAATTACTTTTTCTGGTTTTTCTGCCCCCTTGTTGTCTGCATACTTAGCTTACCTTAGTGCCCACACACATTGGAATTCTATACAACTCATATGATCTTGAATATCACTTCTGATTTTACTTCTTGTTCATTAGCCACGGTAGGTGCCATTTTCTTATGAAGTGCATACAATGTTGTTGTGAGACTGTTGTTATAAGACCATTTCCTCCTTAGGTTACTGAGCTTAAGTTGAAGCCTTCTTCCTTACTTCCTCAGCTAGTCTTTCATTGTAGTATTTAGGGAGGATCCTCTGACTCGTGTAAAGCTGTGAGATTACTACATTGTATATTCGACGGACCCTTTAATGTCCTTCCTTGCCTATAATTATCCGTAGTTACTTACTTCCACGCCCTTGTGCTTGTAGGGTTGCTTCTGAACTGATATTTTGACTGTCTTCCCAGTGGCACTCTATTTTATTCCCATAATACTCATATGGTACCTTTAACTATCCCAACTCCTATCTGAATATTTCTCAAGTATTACGAGGCTGAATTCACTATATTGGGTTTTACTATGTTTATCTTGCACGATCTGCTGACTTGTCTGTAACCTCCTGTTTAGCCATAACTAGGTTCTTCCTGAATCACTAACTACTCGTTGGCCCATTCTCATATCAATGTTCCGCGTAATCTTGGGTTATTTTCTTTGTCTTAACTTACGTCTCGTATTGGCTCCTTATCTATCAATAACATCTTGGGCAGGGACCCTTACTTCCTTTCCTTGACTTCATATTTGCATAATGTTCTGGAATCGTAGCATATCTGTAGGCTTTGAATAAGTGCAATCTCATCCCTTTTTCATTTTTTCATCGCATTCTTACTTTACCATTCCATAATTACTAGAATCATTTAATTCTGACTTAATGTAGTATCACTCTATATTCCCTTTTTAAGGGAGTACTAAGAGTTGGAGCTACGACGACCTACCTAAAGATGTTTTACCTCTTCATCTTTGGCGTCCTTTCACATCATCGATGACCCTTACTCGCCTTGCGGTAATCCTTCTGTGCCAAGGATAACAAAATTCCTTCCTTGCTATGGTGACACTTAGTGTGATTGGCACATACAGTCCCTTAAGATTAACTTTGCTCGCATTACATGCTTTAGGGAAGCGTCTTCCTGAATGACCATTCTCTAAATTTCTCATGAATCTTCTTCTGTTGTCCATTCTATTATCGCCAGAACGCAATCTGAAATTCTCATGATGCTGACTATTATCAAATCACTCAGTCCCTAATTCATGTTTAATTTACCTTGTTCACCAGCCCATACTGATTTGTATTACTTTGGGGTCTAACTTTTCCTTTTGGTAATTATGTTAGAGTCACGAACCTGTTTCTCGAAATGAGGATATGACTGTATGGCCTATACTCTTTTGTTGTCTTACGGCCTGTCACCTCTCCACTCTTCATTCACTTGACTATAGACTTTGTAATACATTATTTTTTTTATCTACGGTTGTCATCCATGTATCACATCTTACTCATAATGCTTCATTAACTCTTTTCTTATTTCCCGCTAACATTTATGTCTATCACTTTATTTTGAAAACTCGAACAAGATATTGTTTTGCTTTTAGCTCCCCTTTGCTCTATCTAGTGGCTCTTCGGGTTGCTTAGCATTCTCGCTCTACTAGGAACGCGAGCCACACTGAGGTAATATTTATCCCTTCAAGGCTTCTAGTGCCTATCTTTATAGTACTCACAGCCAGCTGTACTATTTTAGAGTACACCATCTGGGTGTCTCACAAGGAGATCTATTAGTACATTTGCAATATCCTTCGGAAATATCAACTAACGCAAATAATCCATTCACCATTTTGGGTTACTCTAGCCCCAGCAGGATCCTGCTATCCTGCCCTTCTCTTAAACCATATCCATTAGCTCCCATAGGGCATGACTAAGATAGGTGTGGCTGATTGTACGTACATCTATTACTGTTGAAGGTAATTCAAAATGCTTATATCTCCCTTCCTGAATGGTAAATAATGATAATCTTTATTAACTGGGTAGCTCGTACCTTTCTTCACCTTGCTTCTTTTACTTGCTGCAACTTGTGTCTAACTTCCGATTCCGTTATTCCTTTTTACCATAAGAGTGGATAAGTATTCTTTCCTAAAATCTCCTTATCAAGAATCGTACACCTTTTAGTACACGCATGATCTGCTGAAGACCTCACATTTACTCATCATAAGCAAGATGCAAAATTGAGTTCCTCTAACTCAACACTTCCACAGCTATATCTCTTATCGATCGTCTTTTTGAATGTAGGCATCGTCTTATTACGAATAAAATAGAAGTTCGGAATTTGAATTCTTTTAAGTGAGCTCTACCACACGATCTAGAGTAAGAAGAAAGAGTGACAGTCCTAAATGCCCTGTAGCCTCCTGCTTATAAGTGTGGTGCACGACACACCCATAAACAAGACTCTACTCGACACGGATTGTAGACTCCCTAGGACAGAACTGCTTTGATACCACTTTTATCACGCCCCGAACCTGGGGACGTGACCGGCGCCCGGTGCCTCACCTATCCTTGCGTACCAACTTGCGACTAAGGAATTCTGAACATGTGATGTCAGACTTTGGCCATGGGCCACATTGCAAGACAACTGCGAATGCTGACTAAATATTAATATAAAGTTGGGCCGATAAGGCTGTCATAACTACTACAGCTAGCAAACCAACAAAATATACATAAAAGGCCTACAAGCCCAACATACTGTACTAACTGACAGGATATGTCTACAAGCCTCTACTAGCGGATATACTATGATCGGAACAGCTCCCCGATCTACTCATAACATATATACACAAGATGTACATAAAGCTCTAGACCCGGCAACTCCGAAAGGCATGGAGCTTACCGACCAAGTTGAACTCGGGCAACACTTAATGAGGAGGTCTACCCATTTGTCTGTCTGAACCTGCACGTATGAAATACAGCGCCCCCAGAAAAGGGACGTCAGTACGAAATAATGTACCGAATATGTAAGGCAATATACTGAAAGCTGAAACTGACTGATAATATAATAAGTGAAAGCAACTGGAAGTCAAAGATAATCTAAAGATATGCTTACCTGCTGATACTGACTCAACTCTCTCAATATAGTAAGTAAAATAGTTGTCCGGCCCTATAAGGCTCGGTATATATATATATATATATATATATATATATATATATATATATATATATATATATATATAACTGCTCTGCTATAGTAGGCTCGCTCAAAGGCGCTCGGCCATACTAGGCTCTGTATCTCGGCCAACTGGGCTCGCTCATAGGCACTCAGCCACAGTAGGCTCGGTATATAACTTACCATCTGATCAGAGGTTGCCCAATAGGGGACTGCCCATCGATTATATCTCGATGGTAGTGAAAATATTGTAATACTGTATATATAAACTCTCTGCACTCTTGACTGGAAGAAGACAATACTCAATTTAGTATAAAGTCCCGATAAGGAGAATACTGTAACTTACGAGACTAGGAAAATGTACACAAATTCTGGAATATGAATTTCTCTTTATGTCTCGTTATCAAACTCGTGTAATTACGAGATCATGCAAAAATGAAGGAAGCACTTAGCCTTAACATACCTGGAGTAGGGGAAAATCCGTATGATGTTCTTGGAAAAGGTTGCACAATACTCCGTTAGAATCGCAAAATTCTGTTAGATCTATTAAAGACTCGTGCCCTTCTATGTTAACTTCAATTTTGCTTTCAACATTGGCTTTATGTTACGTTTTTACTGGCTTCAATTGGCCTCCTGAAGAGCCCTTTTCTATTCCCTCAAATGATGGATATATGAATCTTTAATTTGTTGAAGGTTATGTAGCCTTGTTTTGAATTTCAAGGTTTATACTTTAACTAGTTGCCACCTAACCCAACATGACTAATGAGTCATTTGGTTTGGGTGGTGGCTTGCTGCCACATGGGGTGGGGGAGGGGTTTTTAATCTTATCCAATAATTAATTATTTAATTAGATAATATCTCGCTACCCGATAATTAACCAATTACCCGCATAATTAAAAATTATCTCAAATTACTTATAATTCTACTTATTTTTAATACCCTTTTATATATCATACTATCATGGTCATATGGTACCTTGTATGGTACTAGTCAATAAATATCGGGTATTTATGCTCGGCCCGTATTTTATCCCGACATGCCAAACTTGGACGAAAATTCATTTTCTTTGACTTGCTTCCCCTCTCACCTTCACGAATTTACTCATCACTTGTTTGAAATAGTATAATCCTTATAAACTTCAAATAATCTTTTTCTTGGACTGATGTGTATTACCTTACGACAAATTAAGCGTACAATACTACAGGATGCAACATTGTCGTAATTTAATACTGCGAAGCGTAACATCATCGTAATGTAGTACTGCAGGACGTAATATCGATGTAATATTGCGGGGCGTAATACCCGGATAAGGTACTGTCTCATGCTTGTGCCTTTGACACACTTCACATTCTTTGACATATGTTTGAACATCCTCCTTTAACCCTCTCCAATAAATAAGAGCAGCAATTCTTCTGTAGGTGTGGTCAATGCCTGAGTGCCCTCCACTTACTGAGTCATACCACAATCTCATGATCTCCTTCCTTAACTGCCCATCAGGTCCTATTACCAGCTTCCCATTCTTCCTCAGTTGTTCATGTACAAATGAGTACCCCATTACCTCAGATTTCTTCACTTTGAGCTCTTGGATTTGGCTAATGAGTTCATCATCTAGTGACCAACTCTGCATAATTTGGCTCAGTAAGTCTGTCTTGATTGTGGACAGAGTTAGAGCAGCTAGTTCCACCAAAGGTAATCTGGACAATGCATCTGCTGCTTTGTTCTCCTTCCCCTTTTTGTACTCAATGATGAAGTCATATTGCATCAACTTAGTGATCGACTTTAGTTGAGAACCTGTGTGCAGCTTTTGCTCAAGAAGAAACTTTAATGCCTTTTGGTCTGCCTAATAAGTACTGGTTCCACTTAGGAACTGCCATGACCAATGCCAATAACTCCTTGTCCTATACTGACAATGATTGATGTCGGGGAGATAGCCCTTTACTTAGATATGCAACAGGTTTCAGCTTCTGCATTAGCACAGCTCCAATTCCCATACTGCAGGCATCAATCTCTATTTCAAATGGTATTAAGAAGTCAGGAAGCACCAGTACTGGTGCTGAGGTCAAGGCTTCCTTCAACCTGTTAAATGCCTTAATGGTTTGATCAGTCCATATAAAGTTATCCTTTTTCAACAGCTCAGTGAGTGTCTTACTGATTGATCCATACCCCTTAATGAACCTCCTGTAGTACCCTGCCAAGCCTAGGAACCCTCTCAACTATTTGAGATCGATGGTGTAACGACCCGACCGGTCGTTTTGAGCTTTTGCATTTCGCTCACCAGTTCTCGGGTATGACTAGCCCCGTATTATGTATTATGACTTATGTAAATCATCGGTTTTGAATTTAAGGATAAACGGAATAGATTTGGAAGAACATTTCTCAGTTTGAAGCTTTAAAATTTGAAAGGTTGACCAAGTTTTGACTGGTTAGTATATGATCTCGGATTGGATTTTTTATGATTTGGTTAGCTCCGTTAGGTGATTTGGGACTTAGGAGCGTGATCGAAATGTGTTCTGGAGGTCCGGAGTAGATTTAGGCTTGAATTGGCGAAATTGGAATTTTGGCGATTTCCGGTTGATAGGTGAGATTTTGATATAGGGGTCGGAATGGAATTCCGGAAGTTGCAGTAGGTCCGTTGTGTCATTTGGGATGTGTGTGAAAAATTTCAGGTCATTCGGACGAAGTTTGATAGACTTTTTGATCGAAAGCGGAATTTGGAAGTTTTTGGAATTCTTAGGCTTGAATCCGATATGATTTTGGTGTTTTAATGTTGTTTTGAGCACTCCGAAGGTTGGAACAAGTTTGAATGAGGTTATGGGATATGTTGGCATGTTTGGTTGAGGTCCCGAGGGTCTCGGGTGAGTTTCGGGTGGTTAAACGGACCATTTCAAGTTGGATAAAATTGCAGAAAATCTGATGTTGATGTTGTAGACAGTGGTTCTTCACGTTCGTGAGTGGACCCTCGCGTTCGCGAAGGGAAAGGAGGGAAGGCGGTGAAGTTGGCCTTCGCGATCGCGAAGGGTTGAGCTCGTTGGTCATCGCGTTCACGAGGGTGATGCCGCGTCCGCGAAGGGTTGAGTTGCTGAGGCATCGCGTTCGCGATGGGTGGTCGCGTTCGCGTAAGAGGAATTTCTGTTCAACTTAAGTTTGTGCTTCGCAAACGCGTGGTGTTGACCGCGTTCGTGAAGAAAGATTTTTATCAGCTAGGCAGAATGTTTTAAAAGGCCATTTTTCACGATTTTGGGTCTAAGTTCACCATTTTTGAACGGGATTGAAGCTTTTGAGAGGGATTCTTGAGGAAACCAAAGGGTAATCCCTTGGAGGTAAGATTTTTCACTTCACAACTCGTTTATATGTGATTAAAGGCCTAATTAGTGGTGAAATTTTGGGAAAAATCAGTGCAAAATGGTTAATTAGGGCTTGAGATTAAGAGATCTTAAATGGGTATTTGAGGGGTCAATTGAACTCCGATTTCAGTGTTCTTGATATGTATAGACTCGCGGGAGGATGAGGATCATTTTGGCGTAAATTTTATCAAGTTCCGAGATGTGGGCCCGGGGGACGGGTTTGGCCAATTTCGGGATTTTTGG
The DNA here is from genome assembly GCF_001879085.1 of Nicotiana attenuata. Classification (NCBI taxonomy): domain Eukaryota; kingdom Viridiplantae; phylum Streptophyta; class Magnoliopsida; order Solanales; family Solanaceae; genus Nicotiana; species Nicotiana attenuata. The sequence continues at coordinate 16,382 of NW_017675912.1, read as the reverse complement.
TATAAATTGGATATTTTCGAGTGGGCTTTGTTCCCTTAGCATATTTTGATGGCATGATACTGTTTTTGGCTAGATTTGGAGAATCCGGAGGCCGATTCGAGAGGCTAAGGCATCGCAGGCTAGAGTTTGGACCAGATTGAGGTAAGTAATGATTGTAAATACTGTTCTGAGGGTATGAAACACCGGATTTCACATCGTTGTGCTACTTGAGGTGACACACACGCTAGATGACGAGCGTGGGGTCGTGCACCATTGGGGATTGTGACTTGGTCCATCCCGTACGACTATTAAGTCGCGTATTTTACTTGAGAACTATTTGATATTGTTATATTTTGGAAAGTATTATTGTGTTTCGGGTTAAATGCCGTGTTTGGGCCTTGTGCCGATTGCTTGGACCCTTAGGGGATTTTACTACTGTTTTTACCTCACTGTTTTGGCTAATGTTTACACTCAGTCATGCTATTTTCTTACTGTTTTCATAACTCGGTTTTATTCACTCCTTTGATTTCATAAAATGATTTTTGAGCTGAGTACTTGTTTTACTGTCAGCCCTAGGGGCCTGAGTGAGATCTGACTGAGTAAGGCCGAGGGCCTGTGTTGTGAGGTGATCATGGGATCGGGCTGTGCGCCGCAGCATGTGGTACTGATTGGTGATATATGAGAGGCCGAGAGCCTGATTTATTATGCCACGAGGTGGCTTGTGATTGATATGAGGACGAGAGCCTGTTTGATTATGCCACGAGATGGCTTGATATTGCGCTTGGGCCGTAAGGGGCCCCTCCAGGAGTCTGTACACCCCGAGTGAGCGCGGGTACCCAGTGTGATGATTCTGTTTATTATGTGAGGATGAGGGCCGGATTGATTATGCCACGAGATGGCTTGTTATTGCGCTTGGGCCGTAAGTGGCCCCTCTCGGAGTCTGTACACCCTCAGTGAGCGCGGGTACCCAGTGTGTGTGATGTGTTGTAGCCCGAGGGGCTGTTGTTGTTTCATATTGAAGCCCGAGGGGCTGTTCTTGATCTATGTTGCCCGATGGGCGGTTCTTGATTCATGATATGCCCGAGGGGCTAATTACGAGTGATTGTGAGGTAGCCCGAGGGGCTGATTCTGTTGATATTATGCCCGAGGGGCGTTTTATGGTACATGTTTTGCTCGAGGGGCTGTTTACGTTTCTATCATTTTTACTCACTGTTTTATCACTCGTTTGAAACTATTAAAAGTTGTTTTAAAAAGGTTTTACTGAAACTGAGTTTGATTTACGAAACAAATGATTTCTGTACTGTATTAGAACTGTACTGTATTTGCTGTAGCGTTATGATGTGGCTTACGTGTTTTCTTACTACTCAGCTTTCATTTACTTTTATTACTTACTGAGTTGGCGTACTCACATTACTCCCTGCACCTTGTGTGCAGATTCAGGTATTATTTTGAACTCGGTAGTGGGTATTGATTGCTCAGTGGCAGAGTCATTGGAGTTAGCAAGGTAGCTGCCCGACGTTCGCAGCACTGCTTTTCTCCCTCTTGTCTTCCTTAGACTGTATTTAGTTCATTTTTAGATTCTTAGTTGTATTCAGACCTTAATAGATGCTCTTGACTTGTGACCCCCCGATGTCGGGCTGTGTTTTGTTTTCGCAGTTGATATATTTCGCTTTATTTTGGGATTTATCCTTATTAATGGCTTGATTATGAATCATTATATCTGTTAATTGAACTTGGGGTTTGTATCGGCTGGCTTTGTCTTCACGAGAGGAACCATCACGACCGGGTCTGGGTTTAGGGTCGTGACAAGTTGGTATCAGAGCCTAGGTTACATAGGTCTCGCGAGTCATGAGCAGGTTTAGTAGAGTCTCGCGTATCGGTACGGAGACGTCTGTGCTTATCCTCGGGAGGCTGGAGAACCTTTCGGAAAAACTCCACATTCTTGAATTCTTATCGTGCGTCCTTGATTCAGCTTGAAATGTAACTCTTTAAATTTCTTCCATGCATTCGTATGCGCACATGAGCGCTCGATATTAGCTGTACATTGACGGCTTGTGATCCCCTGATCGAGGGGCGAGATATGATTTCTGTGCAATGATGTTGGGCCAGTCTGGAGGACTTGAGGCCGGGTTTTGCCTGTAGCTTGAGCACTGATGTGCTGATTGTGTGAGCATGTGCTTTTTGAACTTATATGTTCGGTAGTGTCCATATTAGTGGAAGTGATGGCTGGATGACTATGTGATGAGTATGATGTGACTGCGAGATGTGTTCAAATGATTTGAATGAGACGAGAAGGGTTTGCTTGTGGGTAGTAAGAACTATCCGGTACTTGATTTCCATCGTGATTTGACGTATGGCCCGAGTTCTGGGCGTGATTGCAGGACCTTTTCATGTTGCCTAGTTGGGAAGCGAAGTAGATTTCACGTGGTGATATGAGTTCAGACTCAGGAAGATTAAGTGACTGCGTAATGTTTATGACGGTGGAAGGGTATAAAGAGATGTTAGTTTGAGGCAAAGCAGGTGGGTTATCTCCTACGGAGTGTTCTGAAGTTTGTGTGATCCTTATGTTGTTTGTCGGAAGATCTCTTTTACCAGTAAAATATATGTGTTGCAATTCGAATTTGGATCGCTTAAGGGAATGGGCTTGACTGTTACGAGGGTGAATGCGAGATTTGAAGAAGATTTGAAGTCCTAGATGGTTTGTGTTGCACGAGCTTATGAAGGATTGAGTTTAATATCACTATGGTATTATGGCAATAATAGAGTATAGGCATTATGAGTTATTGTGTGTTTTGATCTATGGCTTCGAGCCAAGTGGGGGAGTCTGCTATTTATTAGTTGATTGCACGGTTATATGCTATGATGGTTCCAGTTTGAGGCTTGCTGATGAAGCAGTTATGGCTTACAGAGGTTGAGGTCGAGGATGACCCGAACAAAGGAAATTTTTGATAGGGGTTGTTGATCGCTGCCGACTCAACACTACACTAAAGTAGGAAGAGCGGGTTGTAACAGCTTTTACCCGATAGTGGATCGGGATCGATTTTCCACAGGGAGCTAGAGAGGGAGTTGTATTATCTGCTTAGTTTAGAATTGTAGTTGTGCTTCTAATATCACTTCTAACATTTTCGGTTTGGGTTTTTATATCTTCTACTTTGAGACTAATATTTGAAGCTAAATTATGCTATGGAGATACTGCTAAGTTGTATTTAATATAGAAAAAGGCACTAGGGTCGTGGCATTACCTAGGTGGCTAACTAACGGGTTGATACTACTAAGGGTAATTGACTTATTTGGGGCTTATGCTATAACCGTTGCTCAATTTTACCCACTCTCACACCTCTCGGTAGAGAAAGTGATTTTGCCCAATTGACTCTCTCGAGACCAATTGGGTAGGCCAATTTGACCAAGCAACTAGGGTTCAAGTGGGGTAATTACTCTCTCAAGGTTTAACCCGTTAATTGGGACTACCATTTCTCATGGGTCCATCCCAATTTCTTGTTGGGTCAGTTTTGGGGTCATAGACTTTCTTTCTCAAGAAGAGTCAAACCCACCAAGCTAGAATCAGTGTTTGCAACCACCAATCCTTAATGAAAACCTAAAACTAACCCAAATAGCAAACACCCAATATCAATCTAGCCTTAGATTGCAACACCCATTAATTACCCACGCTAGGGTTGAGCCACAACCCTAGCTAGTGAGTTTAGCTACTCATCCTAGATGCAAAAATTAAAGAAACAGATGAAGAAGCAAACATAATAATTGATTACTAAGGAAGAAATACAAAATTAGAGGTTAAAAACACCAAAAATGGCTAAACCCAATGTTCTCACGAGCTCAGCAGCCTTCCGTATCTAAAACTTAACATAAAAATGGAAAAAGGATCTATTTATAGTGGCTGAAAAACTTGGACAAAAATACCCCTGCGGGGTCAGCGCGGGCCGCGCAAAAGTGTAGCGCGGTCGCGTAGGCTCTTGAAATCTTGAAGATTGGCTCTCTGAAGTTGAGGATAGCGGGCCGCGCAAAAGTGTAGCGCGACCGCATGAAATCTGGCGCGGACCGCGTAAATGTGACCGCGACCGCGTGGCTTGCTTTGGTTCCCAAACTTCATCTCTCTGAATCTCTTCACGCGGACCGCATGAAAATATGGCGCGGCCGCTGATCTGAGCGCGGGCTGCGTATATCCAACCGCGGCCGCGTGGTAAGAGTCTTGAATCAACACTTCTCTGATTCTCCTAGTGCGGCCGCGTGCACTTTTGCGCGGTCCGCACTAGGGTCTTTTTCCTTCACTTTTCTTGGCCTTTGATGCTTGAGCAGGTTTCACTCCGTTTTGAGCCGATCTTTGACAATTCAGTCACTTTGTCGCTCAAACCTGCAATCAAGCACAACCTGTGAGAATTTTGGGATTATTTTGTATCAAATTATACTCAAAGCATAGGCAAGTAGGGGCATAAAACACGTTAAAATCCTACTTATCAACTCCCCCAAACTTAAACCTTTGCTTGTCCTCAAGCAAACAAAATAAAACCCACCCCATAAAGGAACATCCAAGTGATTCCAGCTATCCTAAGGTAACCTCAACAAGCATCAATTGGGAATAACAATTGCCCTCAATACGAATGCATCATTAACACATTTTAAATTTTGAAAACTATGGATCAAGTGTGACACAAGAGCATCAAGGGTTGACACATTTCATCAAAGAACTTTTCTCAAATACCTTGGTCATTGTGGAACCCAAACTCACACATCCTCAACTCTCCCTAAGCGAACCTCACCTTTTTAGAGTATTGACACATAAACCGAGGTTGATGGACTTTCACTCATCTCTCTCAAGAAGAATGTCACAAGTCCGGCTCTAGGTACTATATGCTTGCCCCTTATGTAAGTATCCACTAATGTAGGTTTCCTTCAACTCAAGATCATATAGGGCTTTTGTGGAGTCATTGTGAAGGCTTTTTGGGTAAGGATAGGACATGTTTTAGTTCAAATGGGTTCAATCTACCCTTAAGCACTTCCTTTCATTCATTTTGACACACTTTCTTGACTCATTTGAGCATTTCACTTCTTTTCAAGGGGTTAGAGGGACACATTGTCACTCTTTCTTATGCAATTCAAATCATTTCTCCTTTTTCTACTTTCTTCTAGCCTTTTTTCACTTTTGTTTCCCTTGTATCCCCTTTTTATTCTTTTTCGCATTGTTCTTTCTTTTGTTTTTTTTCTTTATTCAAATCAGTGCTTCCTTTTTTCTTTTTGCTTTCGTACCTTTTACCACTATTGCTTCCTTTCTTGTCTCTCCTCCCCCAAACTTAGACATTTGCCATTACTCAAGGGAAGATTTTGGGTGCCAAGAGAGGGTATCTTTTAGAACGGGTATAGGCTTGTAACATTGGTTCTTGAAAGAAAAAGGTTCAAGGCTCGAAAGGGTTACTAGGGATCATTTCATTGGTAGGCCATTGAATTGTTTAACTCAACATTGGGATCAAGGAGAGCCTACAATCACTTCTCAAGTCAAATTTCACCTAGGATTTCGCCTCAACAAACATTCAGGGCAAGTTCTAGACCATTGGCTCGGGACTAGGACACACAATTTGATTTCTCACCACACATGCTAGGGGATTGCTAAAGACATCGAGTCGAGGGCCCACAACGACCTCAATTATGATTCAAGTGCACAATGGTCCAAAAAGACCACATGACGATTGTTTGGTCAACACAAGAGTCTCAAGGTCACGACTTTCACCATCCTAACACAACATTATGTCTTTGATCATGGGATCGAAGGCAAATGTGTTAGGCCCAAGTGAAGCTTTGCCCGAGGTACTCTTTAGCTACGAAATAACAAAAACAAAAGAAAAATCAAAAACGGACTCAAATCCTTAAGAAGGTTGTCACGCCATCTATCATTGGGAAGAGCCACCTGGTTCGCACTATACTCCACCCTTGGAAAGAACCGTGGCATTAAGAAAATCAAGGGTTTATTGAAAACGCCAAAAACAAAACAAAAGGCTACGAGCCTACCTACGAAGCTAAAAACGAAATTTTTTTGAAAAAATAGAAAAGCAGAATGAATATATATAATAGGGGAATAGAATAGACAATGAGGGATGAAAATATACCGAATGTAACTTTATATACAGACCAAAAGATAAGAAAAGGTACGATAAAAGTAGCTAAAGTGTAAAGTTATATACAGACCAACTAGGAAATCTAATAAACAGAACATAAAGTGAAAGTCTAATATGTACAATCATCCAGATAATCCAAAAAATATAGGGCGCACCCCCACGAATAAGAGCTGGCATTGTCCCCAACGCCAACTACACAAATAAGCATAAAATATCAGTGAAAGAACATAGAAGAGCTCCCTAGTCCTGGTCCGTCGGCATAGGATCCTCAGTGGTCCCCTGATCCCCTGTGTGGGCGGGAACCTCAGACTGGTCCCCTGCCTGCTGCTGCTCTGCTACTGGGATAGTGGCCTGCTCCTGGACCGGCTGAATAGTGGGTGCATCACTGGAGGGAATCCCCTGAGTCTCCGCAAGCTCAATCACTACACCCTCTGCACTAGGAAGCTTCCTCTTCTTCCTTGGAGGTTGGGATGCCTGCCCCTGCTGTGGCTCTGGTGGTGCTGCTGGAGGAGCTGGATCCTCAAATAGCAGGTCTAAAGGCATTTGATCTGCCAATAGCTTGTCCATATCCGCTCGAAGTGCCTTCACCGACTCGTTAGACGCCCTTGACTTTCTCATCTTTCTATGCTCCTTGGCAAGCTCTTTCAGAGCTTTGCCATGTGAATCTACCACCTTAGTCAAGGTGGCCTGAGTCTCTAAAATCTTTTCCTGGTTGGCCAGGAGCTTCTTCAATGTTTCCTCAATAGACTGAGGAATCTGAGCAGTGGCTGGTGCTGACTGGGCCTCAACTGAAGTAGTCAATGTTGACAACTTGGATGTCGCAGCTGACATCCAGTTGTTCTAACTGGCCAAAGTCTTTACTAACTGATGGGTTGTGAGAGGGTTGGTCCGGGAAGCAGGGACTGACGGGCCAGCTGAAGAACTAGGACCCGCAGAAGAGGAGGGCATATCAGCAATAATTGTGGCAGTTGGGATGGAGAGAAGCTCAGTAGAAGGCTCCACAGCAGACTCTACGGCAACTGGCTCCTCAGACTGGCCAATCGGGGTAGAGGTGGATGCCTTGTGCTTCTTGTCCTTTGGGTTGTCCGGCCCCTGAATGCTCATGAGAATGGGGACACGGGGCGAACTTTCACATCATAAGGCTTCTTCTTCACCTTCGCATCCCGGAAATACATGCTGAGAGTGTTGGGAAATGGATAGTTCCCAATGCTCTCAACTCCCACCGAGGTGATCGCCCTGTTCATCACATTCCCCACATTAATAGGGAAACCCGCCATGATAGAGGCAATCAGCACAGCACGAGAAAGAGGGATAGTCTGGTCATGGGAAGTGGGGTCAAGCCACCCTCTAGCTTCCAAATTCAAATTCTTCCTCAAGATTTTCACCCCTGCCTGTATCCAATCCGGAATAGTACCCGGATAAGCCAAATGCTCAGCCAACCATGGGCGAACCTCCTCCTTCATTGCCAACTTCTCATTGTATTGAGTTTCGTCTTCATCATCAAAACCCAAATATTCATTGAAAGCTCTCCCAGAAAATACTATGTTTTTGTCTCGCACTTTGGTCGCAATTGAGCCCTTTTTGGTGTGGGCTACATTGCAGTAAAACTCCTTTACCATGTGCTCGTTGGCATCTATCAAGTCATCACAAAAATGCTCCCATCCTACTCTGGTATGAAACTGCCTGTGTACATTGGGGAGAAAGGGCAATAGATCTCAGGTGATTATACTTCTCTATGTGATCAGCTTTCGTTTAGGCCACAGTTCCCTGAATTTGTGGAAAGCCACTTGGCTAACAAACCGGTCTTCCCAAACCTCCGCTTTTCTTGGTCGTTTGATTCCACCAACCTGAGGCACCCCACTATCCGGAACCTCCTCATCACTATGAGTCCCCCCTACTGCACTCTCCCCAGATACTGAAGCTTTGGGGGAGGTGGAGTATTCGCCGCTGCCCGCTGTTGAGCCATCAGACGACTCAGACTGAACACTTTATGGAGCTTGGGCTGTAGGCGGGGTTGGGACTAAGGGGGCTTGCCCTGAGTCAGCTGAGAGCTCCTGAGAAGGAAGATACTCACTCCCCGACTGGTCGTCATCACTCACTACCACTTGTTTTCTTGTTTTCAATTTTGGCCGGGGAGTGAGTTTTGTTTGTTTCCCTTTTCCTCCCCGGGAGGGTTCACCTCGCCCGGGTTGTTTTCCACCTCGACCTCTTAGTTTAACCATTTCCTGCAAACAAGCATGTCTAACTTTGTTAGTTAAAGCACTGGCAGTGTATAAGTTGATGAAAATAATTGCACAATATCAGGTTGAAAAGCTGCAGAACAGGGTAGCGCGGACCGCACAATTATGGGTGCGGCCGCGTGGGAGGCACCGCGGGCCGCGTGGAAACGACCGTGGGCCGCACTGAACAACCCTCAGAAATGACACCTCTCTGAATCTCCCCAACGCGGCCCGCGTAAAAAGGGGGCGCGGCCGCGTTGGGCCAGCACGGACCGCACAATTAGGAACGCGGCCGCGCTGGAGAAAGTTAGCTTCACAAGTACTGGGCCAACGCGGAACGCGACAAAATGACTGCGGCCCGCGCTGAGGCAAGGATACGCACTGAGTTAGGGTTTTACAAATTAGTCCATTTTCGTTCAAGTTCGTGAATCCTAGTTGTCCCTACTCAATTACCCAACATGGAATTCATACCCAGCATCCAAAAACAACATTTAAACTAACCTAATAATTGAGTTCAAGAAAAAACAAAAAAAACAAGAAGTTACACTACTGGGAGATAGTAAAAAAAATGAAAAATAAACACTGATTAAGGATAATTGCAAGAATTGTTACCGGGAATAAGAAGAATCAAAGCACTTGATGCAACACACAAGAAAATCTCAGATGAACAGTGAAGAATTAGGGTTCAGGAGTTCAGAGTGCAAAAAGTGTAAAATGAGGCCTAAGGTTCCTATTTATAGAGAACTGTGGGGCCCCATACTCACCCACCAGCGCGGCCGCGTAAAAATGACCGCGAACCGCGCTGGGTTTAATTTTGAAACCTTTGCAGGAAGTAGCCCACGCGGACCGCCGCGCAAGACCAACGCGGGCCGTAGAAATATGACCGCGGCCGCGTAAGCAAACTTCAGAGAACTTACATCTTCAGCTTATGCCAGTGCGGACCGCACAAATCCCACCGCGGCTGCACTGGCAACTTCAGCCGACTGTGCATTTTTTTTATACTTTGTTTTGCACTGCTTCAATACAATCCCTGCAACATCTCACAAACAATTAGCTCAAAAATCCTAATCTACAAAGAAAATCAAAGAGAAAGAAAAAGACATGGGTTGCCTCCCAAGAAGCGCCTGATTTAACGTCGCGGCACGACGCATGTTACCATCATATCACTTCAAATGAATAAGTGCCACCATGTGGCTATCATCAATCTTTCCCAAATAGTGCTTGACACGATGTCCATTGACCCGGAATATTTCACCATTCTTGTTCTTGAGATCAAGAGCACCAAAAGGAGT